>NC_134882.1:54825999-54930999 GCF_041734735.1 Babylonia areolata | reverse complement strand
ATCCAGTTTCAGTTCTCACCCTCCACATATCCAATTTCAGTTCTCACCCTCCACATATCCAATTTCCCTTTCAACTCAACATACCACTCCCCTCGTCTCCTACTTGTGTATCTATTTGTTTGAACATGATAACATTCAGAAGTGAAAATTAATAAACTGCATGTCTACAATCAACATTGTGTGTGGCATAGCACTTTCAACTGCATGTGTACAATTAACAGTATATGTGGGATACCACTTTTAACAGCATGTACACAATCAACAGTGTATGTGACACAATATGTTTTAACTGTTTGTCTACAATCGACAATATATGTGGCATAATACTTTAAACTGCATGTCTAAAATCAACAGTGTATGTGGCATAATAATTTTAGCTGCATGTTTACAATCAACGGTATATGTGAAATAACACTTTCAACCGCATATCTACAATAAACAGTGTGTGTGTGTGACATTATACTTTTAACTGCATGTCTACAATTAACAGATGTGTGACATAACACTTTTAATTACATGTCTACAATTAACAGATGTGTGACATAACACTTTTAATTACATGTCTACGATTAACAGTATGCGTGGAATAATACTTTTCACTGTATGTCTACAATTAACAAACAGAATATGTGACATAGCACTTTTAACTGCATGTTTACAATTAACAGTATGTGTGACATGATACTTTTAACTACATGTCTACGATTAACAGTATGCGTGACGGAATACGTTTAACTGTATGTCTACAACCAACAGTATATGTGTTATAGTACTTTTCACTGTATGTCTACAATTAACAAACAGTATATGTGACACAATACTTTTGTACGTCTACAATCAACAGTATAATGTTTCATAACAATTTTAACTGTACGTCTACAATTAACAGTACATGTGACATTATACTTTTAAATGCATGTTTGGAAGAGGCGGAGGAGGAGGAAGATGAAGAGAAGGAATAGAAGAATCAAAGAAATGAAATCATTTTGCTATAGCCTACTCCATCGCAAGGGACCATTTCAGGAAGGTGAAGAGGAACAGGAAGAAAAGCAAAGAACAAGAGGAAAAGGGACGAACAAGGTGAACAAGGGGAAAAGGGACGAACAAGGTGAACAAGGTGAACAAGAGGAAAAGGGACGAACAAGGTGAACAAGGTGAACAAGGTGAACAAGAGGAAAAGGGACGAACAAGGTGAACAAGAGGAAAAGGGACGAACAAGGTGAACAAGGTGAACAAGGGAAAAGGGACGAACAAGGTGAACAAGGTGAACAAGGTGAACAAGAGGAAAAGGGACGAACAAGGTGAACAAGGTGAACAAGAGGAAAAGGGACGAACAAGGTGAACAAGAGGAAAAGGGACGAACAAGGTGAACAAGAGGAAAAGGGACGAACAAGGTGAACAAGGTGAACAAGGTGAACAAGGTGAACAAGGGGAAAAGGGACGAACAAGGTGAACAAGGTGAACAAGGTGAACAAGAGGAAAAGGGACGAACAAGGTGAACAAGGTGAACAAGGTGAACAAGAGGAAAAGGGACGAACAAGGTGAACAAGGTGAACAAGGGGAAAAGGGACGAACAAGGTGAACAAGGTGAACAAGAGGAAAAGGGACGAACAAGGTGAACAAGGTGAACAAGAGGAAAAGGGACGAACAAGGTGAACAAGAGGAAAAGGGACGAACAAGGTGAACAAGAGGAAAAGGGACGAACAAGGTGAACAAGGGGAAAAGGGACGAACAAGGTGAACAAGGTGAACAAGGGACGAACAAGGTGAACAAGAGGAAAAGGGACGAACAAGGTGAACAAGGGGAAAGGAAGGGGAAAGGGACGAACAAGGTGAACAAGGTGAACAAGAGGAAAAGGGACGAACAAGGTGAACAAGAGGAAAAGGGACGAACAAGGTGAACAAGAGGAAAAGGGACGAACAAGGTGAACAAGGTGAACAAGAGGAAAAGGGACGAACAAGGTGAACAAGGTGAACAAGAGGAAAAGGGACGAACAAGGTGAACAAGGTGAACAAGGGGAAAAGGGACGAACAAGGTGAACAAGGGGAAAGGAAGGGGAAAGGGACGAACAAGGTGAACAAGGTGAACAAGAGGAAAAGGGACGAACAAGGTGAACAAGGGGAAAGGAAGGGGAAAGGGACGAACAAGGTGAACAAGGTGAACAAGAGGAAAAGGGACGAACAAGGTGAACAAGGGGGAAGGAAGAGGAAAAGGGACGAACAAGGTGAACAAGGTGAACAAGAGGAAAAGGGACGAACAAGGTGAACAAGGTGAACAAGGGGGAAGGAAGAGGAAAAGGGACGAACAAGGTGAACAAGGTGAACAAGGTGAAAGGAAGAGGAAAAGGGACGAACAAGGTGAACAAGGGGGAAGGAAGAGGAACAAGGTGAACAAGGTGAACAAGGGGGAAGGGAGAGGAAAAGGAGCAAGAGGAACAGGAACATGAAGAAATGAACCAGACGAAAACGAAGAATAAGATGAACAAGAAGAAAACGGAAAAGAAAAGAAGTAAACGTACAGAAGAAGAAGAACAAGAAGAAGAAGAAAAGAACAACACCAACAACCAGAACCAGAACCAGATCAAGAACCAGAACCAGAACCAGAACCAGAATCAGAACCAGATCAAGAACCAGAACCATAAAAACAAGGAGGCAAAGAACAACATGAAAAAAAAAACGGCGATAACGAAGAGCAAGCAGAAAACAAAGAAAAAAGAAGGGAGACAAAGACAAAAAGGGAAGCGAAGAACAACGACACAATGGAAACAAGAACATGAAAGAAACAAAGAACAAGAAGGAACAAAGAACAAGAAGGAACAAAGAACAAGAGAGAAACAAAGAAACAGAGAACAACAAGAAGGAAACAAAGAACAAGAGATAACAAAGAACAAGAAGAAGGAAACAAAGAACAAGAGAGAAACGAACAACATCAAGAAGGAAACAAAGAACAAGAGAGAAACGAACAGCAAGAAGGAAACAAAGAACAAGAGAGAAACGAACAGCAAGAAGGAAACAAAGAACAAGAGAGAAACGAACAGCAAGAAGGAAACAAAGAACAAGAGAGAAACGAACAGCAAGAAGGAAACAAAGAACAAGAGAGAAACGAACAGCAAGAAGGAAACAAAGAACAAGTGAGAAACGAACAGCAAGAAGGAAACAAAGAACAAGAGAGAAACGAACAGCAACAAGAAGGAAACAAAGAACAAGAGAGAAACGAACATTAAGAAGGAAACAAAGAACAAGAGAGAAACGAACATCAAGAAGGAGACAAAGAACAAGAGAGAAACGAACAACAACAAGAAGGAAACAAAGAACAAGAGAGAAACGAACAACAAGAAGGAAACAAAGAACAAGAGAGAAACGAACAACAAGAAGGAAACAAAGAACAAGAGAGAAACGAACAACAAGAAGGAAACAAAGAACAAGAGAGAAACGAACAACAAGAAGGAAACAAAGAACAAGAGAGAAACGAACAACAAGAAGGAAACAAAGAACAAGAGAGAAACGAACAGCAAGAAGGAAACAAAGAAAAAGAGAGAAATGAACAAGAAGGAAACAAAGAACAAGAGAGAAACGAACAACAAGAAAGAAACAAAGAACAAGAGAGAAACGAACAGCAACAAGAAGGAGACAAAGAACAAGAGAGAAATTAACAGCAACAAGAAGGAGACAAAGAACAAGAGAGAAACGAACAACAACAGGAAGGAAACAAAGAACAAGAGAGAAACGAACAACAAGAAGGAGACAAAGAACAAGAGAGAAACGAACAACAGGAAGGAAACAAAGAACAAGAGAGAAACGAACATCAAGAAGGAAACAAAGAACAAGAGAGAAACGAACATCAACAAGAAGGAGACAAAGAACAAGAGAGAAACGAACAACAAGAAGGAAACAAAGAACAAGAGAGAAACGACAACAAGAAGGAAACAAAGAACAAGAGAGAAACGAACAACAAGAAGGAAACAAAGAACAAGAGAGAAACGAACAACAGAAGGAAACAAAGAACAAGAGAGAAACGAACAGCAAGAAGGAAACAAAGAACAAAGAGAGAATAACAGAGAACAAAGAACAAGAGAGAACGAACACAAGAAGAAACAAAGAACAGAGAGAAACGAACAGCAACAAGAAGGAGACAAAGAACAAGAGAGAAATCAACAGCAACAAGAAGGAGACAAAGAACAGAGAGAAACGAAACAACAGGAAGGAAACAAAGACAGGAAACGAACAACGAAGAGAGACAAGAACAACAGGAAGAACAACAGAAGAACAAAGACAGAGAGAAACGAACATCAAGAAGGAAACAAAGAACAAGAGAGAAACGAACATCAACAAGAAGGAGACAAAGAACAAGAGAGAAACGAACATCAACAAGAAGGAAACAAAGAACAAGAGAGAAATGAACATCAAGAAGGAAACAAAGAACAAGAGAGAAACGAACATCAACAAGAAGGAGACAAAGAACAAGAGAGAAACGAACATCAACAGGAAGGAAACAAAGAACAAGAGAGAAACGAACATCAAGAAGGAAACAAAGAACAAGAGAGAAACGAACATCAAGAAGGAAACAAAGAACAAGAGAGAAACGAACACCAAGAAGGAAACAAAGAACAAGTGAGAAACGAACAGCAACAGGAAGGAAACAAAGAACAAGAGAGAAACGAACAACAACAGGAAGGAAACAAAGAACAAGAGAGAAACGAACAGCAACAGGAAGGAAACAAAGAACAAGAGAGAAACGAACAGCAACAAGAAGGAAACAAAGAACAAGAGAGAAACGAACAACAACAGGAAGGAAACAAAGAACAAGTGAGAAACGAACAGCAACAGGAAGGAAACAAAGAACAAGTGAGAAACGAACAGCAACAGGAAGGAAACAAAGAACAAGAGAGAAACGAACAACAACAGGAAGGAAACAAAGAACAAGAGAGAAACGAACAACAACAGGAAGGAAACAAAGAACAAGAGAGAAACGAACAACAACAGGAAGGAAACAAAGAACAAGAGAGAAACGAACAACAACAGGAAGGAAACAAAGAACAAGTGAGAAACGAACATCAAGAAGGAAACAAAGAGCAAGAGAGAAACGAACATCAAGAAGGAAACCAAGAACAAAACCCAGAAGGAAACCAAGAAGACGAGGAGCAAGATGCAAGACAGGGCAAGAGGAAGTTACCTGTCAGATACCGCGACATCCTTTCCGTGTTTGCCCACGAGCAGCTTCTCTCAGATTATGGACACACTCAGCAGGGCTCTAAGACCATCATCTGAAAACTGAAAACGTGACCTTACCGTAAAGTTCCGACTAAGACGCACAATCAGTCGATATTAGGTAACAATCAATTAACATAGATAAGTGTGACCTGTAAGGTAAGTCATGAAGACTATGTATTTCAATATCAAATTTTCCCCATCTTTTCTTGTTGCTTGCGACACAGGCTGTTCTGTTATTGACATGTATGTAGACTTTAAGCACTGAACTAATCAATGATTGCCTTTGTCCATTATATTAGAAAGTTATGCACACTACTTGAAATTTCATGACCCACCCTACCTCCCCGCCCATCCCCGTCCCCCCCCCTTACCCCACCCCTCAGAACACCAGAAGAACAGCCAGGACTTCACCTCTCTTCAGAAAGTCAGGGTCCGTCCCACACCACCTCAACCCCACCCCCGCCATCCCCCGGAATGCAAAGAACATTCAGGACTGTATCCCTTCCCCTTCCCTTGGAAGAACGAGAACAAGAAGGCAGCGAAGAACAAGAAGGCAACAGGTAGTAAGGGTAAGCTGCCTTCGGGTTTGTAGACCCGCGGGGAGGCTCCTGTGTTCCTGATTACCGGATACTGCTTACCCTCGGGCAGTTTGCCTTGCCTCAGGCACATTACCCGGGCAGTTTGCCTTGCCTCAGACACATTACAGGGCAGTTTGCCTTGCCTCAGACACATTACAGGGCAGTTTGCCTTGCCTCAGGCACATTACAGGGCAGTTTGCCTTGCCTCAGACACATTACCCGGGCAGTTTGCCTTGCCTCAGACACATTACCCGGGCAGTTTGCCTTGCCTCAGACACATTACCCGGGCAGTTTGCCTTGCCTCAGACACATTACAGGGCAGTTTGCCTTGCCTCAGACACATTACAGGGCAGTTTGCCTTGCCTCAGACACATTACAGGGCAGTTTGCCTTGCCTCAGACACATTACCCGGGCAGTTTGCCTTGCCTCAGGCACATTACCCGGGCAGTTTGCCTTGCCTCAGGCACATTACCCGGGCAGTTTGCCTTGCCTCAGGCACATTACCCGCAGGTACGATGGTCTATTGATTACGTCCCATCCCTTCCCCCTCCCTCCCTCACATCCCCCCCCCACTCCCCCCATCCCTTGGAACACTAGACTGACCTTCCATCCACACAGGGTTTACCAATTCGAACAAAGTAACATTCACTGAACAAAGACCCAAGGCCTGTACACTTAGACCTCAACGCCGTCAGCCGGAAGGACGCAAACCTATACTAATACTACTACTGCTGCTGCTGCTGCTGCTACTACTACTACTGCTGCTACTGCTACTGCTGCTGCTACTACTCCTTATGGATACTTTTACAGCACACTATCCAGAAATCTGCTCCAGGTGCTTCACAGAAACACTATTGTTTACATAACACACTGCATCAGTGTTATGTACACACACCAAAATGTGATTAACAAACTACACACACACACACACACACACACACACACACACACACACACACACACACACACACACACGCTACTACTACTACTACTACTTACTGAAGGAGGCTTTGAATTCGTGGAAATTCTCCTAGGAAAAAATTCTATAATTTCTGCAATATGTTATGTATCTTGAATATTAATACAATCACATATCGATTCCAGAAATCGTCTATTTCACGCTGTAACTGTGCTGTCATTTATAATAACCAATAAGTAACAAATGAATACGGAATGTGAAAATATTCCTTGCATTTTCCCTATGCAGTTCAAACACAATTATGTGACAAGGACTCTACAAGGTTCCTAAGTCTGTGTGTGTTTGGGGAAAAAAAAGTGTGTGGTGTGTGTGTGTGTGTGTGTGTGTGTGTGTGTGTGTGTGTGTGTGTGTGTGTGTGTGTGTGTGTGTGTGTGTGCGTGCGTGCATGTGTGTGTGTGTGTGTGTGTGTGTTTGTGCATATGTGTGTGTGTGTGCGTGCGTGTATGTGTGTGTGTGTGTGTGTTTGTGCATGTGTGTGTGTGCGTGCGTTTATGTGTGTGTGTGTGTGTGCGTGTGTGTGTGAACAGCAAAGTCAGTTTTATCTTTTAATGTATATTACGGTAATAGGCAGCTTCAGTGAAGATCGTGAGTCTTTGGATCACGTCCTTATCAACGACTTCAAGCATCTGGTGTCTCTCACAGGGCCAGTGCACACAGCTGAACAACTCAAGTCGCCTACCTTGTTCTTACCGCATTCTTTTAAAATGAAAAGCAGCTACTAGGATTCAAGTAAAAATATGTCGATTTGTTGAGGAAGCAAAATCGTATACCGCGTCCACATACACGTACAAACGCACGAATGCATAGATTCCTATACATGCATGAGGGTGTACATTCATTCATCTTTACAGACATGCATTCGTGTATTAGTGTGTAATAGTGTGGTTCGTCCGTCGGGATCGACGAGGACCATCTAGTCATCCTGGGGGTGGGTGGGTTGGGCTCTGTGGGTGCGCAGATGACTGGTCAGGCCAATCCGCGCCCGGAAGGTTCTGCCGCAGTGTGGACAGGGGATGGTGGCGGCTGTCGGGGACTTGCTGGCACTGCTTTTCCTGGTCTGTCTGCGTTGCTCTGATGCAGCGATTCTGTTGGCCTCACAGGATTTGGCGCCTTTGTGGACAGCTGAACGCCACTTTGGTCTGTCCATTGCATTCAGCTCCCATGTGTCGTGGCTGATGTTGAAGGCCTTCAGAGAAGCTTTCAGAGTGTCTTTGAAGCGCTTCTTTTGGCCTCCATGGGAGCGCTTGCCATGTTGGAGTTCGCCGTACAGCAGTTTCTTGGGGAGCCGGTGGTCTGACATGCGAACTACATGGCCTGCCCAGCGCAGCTGGGCCTGCATCAAGATGGTGTAGATGCTGGGCAAGTTTGCACGAGTGAGCACCTCTGTGTCAGGGATCTTCTCTTGCCACTTTATGCCGAGAAGTTTTCTGAGGCTTGTGTATTAGTATGCACACACAAAACACAGGCACATGCGCACATACGTATGTATGCGCACATACGTGTGTGTATGTGATCATATAATTGTTGAGCATGACGAAATCGAAAACATGCTACAAAAATAAACCCCAAAACTCACTGTAAGTGGAAAGAGAGAAAATGGGAGGTAGAAAGAGACAGACAGACAGACAGAGACAGACAGACAGAGAAAGACAGACAGACAGACAGAGGCAGACTGAGAAAAAGACAGAGACAGAGACAGACAGACAAAGAAACAGAAAAGACGGAGAGTGACACATACAAAGAATGAATGAATTAATCAACAGAGAGTGAGAGAAATTGAGAGAAAGGCAGAGAGACAGAGATTCAGATTCAGATGGTTTATTCACTGAAAGGCCTCGGCCCCTCATGAGGGGGTAGATGAACAACATGCATCATGTCAACCAAAACACGCATTATATCAGCCACATATCGAAACACACAATTACAGAAACGCTGCATTGAAGTACAGTATATTAATTAAGTAGTTACAATTCCTCTAAATTTAAACAAGAGAGAGAGAGAGAGAGAGAGAGAGAGAGAGAGTGTGTGTGTGTGTGTGTGTGTGTGTGTGTGTGTGTGTGTGAGAGAGAGAGAGAGAGAGAGAGAGGACATAAGTTTATCAGAGAGTGTTCCACGCGCGCGCGCGCACGCACACACACACACACACACACACACACACACACACACACACACACACACTTATTTTCCCCTTGAATCCAAAACACGTAATAGGTTACCTGCCAAGTTGAACAACCATACGATAAAGCACAAATCTGACTGGGTGGCTGCAGTGCACATTTCAAAAGGCTCACAACGGGAACTGAGCAGGACCAGGTCGCATGAAGCGATCTTTGCAGCGCTAATTAGTTTCCTCAGAGTTAAGAATGTTCCAGGGTATATGGAATTCACCATGGATTTAGGACTCACCCTCCCCCCCCCCTAATCCTCCGGCCCTCTCCGAACAACTAGCCCCGCTCCAAACCAAGACCTAACCACAAAACAATGCGACTTTAAGGACGTTCGGTAACAGGTCTTTTATAACTCAACAAACCCCCCGGTTCAGAGACTGTTTCTCTTTCAGCATTGCTCCATCGATATTACAGAAAAGTCTCAGAAAGTTATCAAGCCCGCCTTTCTGCCCTGGGCAAGTGGTATCCAGCCTGGAAATTTAATACGCCCGATGACCTCCTGTGATTAACCATCCACAATCTAAATGGCACTCACTTGAAGTGGAACTGGGACAGTCATTGACCAGCGAGGGGCGTATCCAGCTTTGTGCACCAAAAGCAGTCACGTGTCCGGCCTCCTTTTCATCACGATGAGACACGTGCCTGCGTTCTTTGGACAGGACGTGACCACTGAGCAAAAACAATTGATAAGAACACAGGTGTTGTCGTCCCAGGATTTCTCTCCGGGTTGCCAGCCAGAACTTCACCCCTACTGCACATAGCCTGGACTCCCCAAGATGGACCCCTCCACCCCCCTCCCCCTCCCCCCTCACACCTGGTCAGACATCCAGGACTCACCCCATCAAACACCACAACCTTCACCAAAACAAGCCATAAGCCCTGAACAATTTGACTTTTAAGGACGTCGGTCAATAGGTTGTCAAACTCAGCTCTCCAACGTTCTCATCATCAGACCATCTCGTCAAGCAATAGGTTGTCAAACTCAGCTGTACAACGTTCTCGTCATCAGACCATCTCGTCAAGCAATAGGTTGTCAAACTCAGCTGTACAACGTTCTCGTCATCAGACCATCTCGTCAAGCAATAGGTTGTCAAACTCAGCTGTACAACGTTCTCGTCATCAGACCATCTCGTCAAGCAATAGGTTGTCAAACTCAGCTGTACAACGTTCTCGTCATCAGACCATCTCGTCAAGCAATAGGTTGTCAAACTCAGCTGTACAACGTTCTCGTCATCAGACCATCTCGTCAGGCAATAGGTTGTCAAACTCAGCTCTACAACGTTCCCGTCATCAGACCATCTCGTCAAGCAATAGGTTGTCAAACTCAGCTGTACAACGTTCTCGTCATCAGACCATCTCGTCAAGCAATAGGTTGTCAAACTCAGCTGTACAACGTTCTCGTCATCAGACCATCTCGTCAGGCAATAGGTTGTCAAACTCAGCTCTGCAACGTTCCCGTCATCAGACAATCTTTACTAAGCTGAGGGACAACGTCTCTAGGAAAGGTGGCGGAGACTGACTGACTGTGGCCAAAGGACACCCGGTGAATGGTTCATTTGGGGGCCCGCTTATGAGCGGGATTTCCAAAGGTCGTGGAAACTTTCTCCCCGGGGGTTTCAAACTCGGTGGAACTGATGGTCTTGGGACAGCACCGATTTCCTTCCTCGCGACTGTCGACAGTCTGTGTTTCGTGTTTCGCACTCCGTGTATGGCTGCCATTGAAACGGGGGTGGAAAGGGTCCTGGTCGCCACTCTAGTAATTGTAGTCTGAGCTAGAGAAGCAACTTATGTCGAAGGACGTCTGTCAAAAACATGTTTTAGCGATCTGTTGCAGATGTCTGAGCTGCTACTGCTTTTTTGTGATTTTTGTTTGTTTGTTTGTTTGCTTGCTTGCTTGCTTGTTTGGTTGGTTGGTTGGTGGGTTTGCTTTTTGTTGTTTTTTTGTTGTTTTTTTAGTGGGTGGATGGGTGGTGGGGGTGAGTAGTTGTCAGGGGAGTAATAGACTTAGCTCTTTTCTTGGATTCGACTTCGAATCGTTTTGTATGGCAGAACTATTTTGAGACATGTGCCCACACGCATGCGCACAGGGGCATTCATCTGCCACCGTGTGTGCTTGCCCACACACATAAACAACCGCACAAACTTGCACGGGCGCGCGCGCACACGCTTACTACAATTGCGCGCGTACACATACACGAGAGTGCTGTCTCACAAACATGGGTGCGCAAGCTCTTTTGCACAAATACACACATGGGCACGTGTTAGTAACAGTAAGCGCGCACTCCCCCCCCCCCACACACACACACAAACACACACACACACACACACACATGCACAGACACACATTTTCACACAAACAAACACACACAGCTGTCCAGACACATACAGACACACACTTTCACACAGAAAGACAGACACACACATACAGAGTAGCCTAGATATCTACAGTCCTCAAGACAAGGTCCATTTGTGGATGACGGAGACAGTGAAACGCCAAATTACAACCAGGTCTTTTAATTAAATACAACCAGGTCTTTTAATTAAATGAAGAATGATTACCAGCACGAAACTGATAAAAATTAACAAATAGGTATATTAGATACATGCTCTCAAATCTCCAAATCAAAACACAACGTCTTGAGATAACCGAAATAAGATACATTAGCCCATACACTTTTGTCAGTCAAAGGCATCCTTGCTTCTCAGTATTCTATTGAATTCACAACAATGTCATGGGTGCATGGTAAAAGTGGCCTCGGTGGACTTAGAAAGAAACAGGCGGAAAGATCCGGTCCGTCAGAATAACCGCGACAGACCAAGACACCCCAGGGATTTCTTGGATAATTTATCCGTCTCCCAGTCAATAACAATTACATGGAGGCCTGTAATCACACACACACACACACACACACACACACACACACACACACACACACACACACACACACACACACACACACACCAAACACAAACACACACATGTACACACACATACACTCGCGCACACGCACGAACGCACACAAACATGCACACATACATACACATGCACACACGCATACAGACACACAATTACATTATATTCATTTTCCCCCGTGTATTAAAGGCACGCAAGAATATGCGCAGGTGCGTGCACATGCATACACACTCACACACACACACACACACACACACACACACACACACACACACACATACACACATGCATAAACACATGCACACACACACATACACACACACACACACGTACGCACACAAGCATACACGCAAAAATTACACGCACGCAAGCACACGCACACACGCACACGCACACACACACGCACACGCACACACACACACACAAACAAACACACACGCACACGCACACACACACACACACGAACTCACGCACGCACGCATACCCCCCACACCCCCACACATAATCACACACACACATAAAAAAACACACGCACGCACGCACACACACACACACACACACACACACACACACACACACACACACACACACACACACACACATTCAGCATTGACGTTTATGTACGCGCCAACGCACAAGAGGCTGAATTAAAAAAAAAGAGGAATCAATGTACACATTTTTATGCCATTAGCTGCACAGCCCAGCTTGTATTGTCAAGCGCTCTACAGGCAGACGGACAGACACACATCATTAGGGAAACAAACCCAAATTTTAAAATCATGTATCTCTTCAGACAAAACAGGGAACGCACTGACGCAAATCGGCTTGATTAATTAAAAAAAATAATCACAACGAACAAGCAGTATTGAAACAAACAGGTTATTGTGTTACTATATTATATATGCATGTGCATTTCTCTCCAGCCTGATTTCCTTGTTTGGAAGGCTTTCTGTGCAGAATTTGATGGTGAAAATCGGATAAACAGGAATAGAGATAGATCGAGGGTTGGTTTCTGATAAAGTAAGAATCTTGAGACTCTTTTAGCTATTGTTCTATGCCGTCCCAGACTGCCGTAGGAGGGTTAATCTAACGTAGCACAATGCAAAGTAAAGCAAAACGATGCTGCTCTTAAGTAGCATCTGGGGGTCCCTTCTAAGAATGTTGCCCACATGACAAGTCTCTACGTTTCCTTTCATAAGATATCCTTGCGTCGACCAGGACCGAGAGATACAATCACCAACAGCCTCGTCAGGATTTTTTTTTTAATATTTGTTTATTTTTATTTTATTTTATTTTTATTTTTTATTTTTTCCGTATTATTATTATTATTATTATTTTTTTTTTTTTGCTGCCCCATCATCGGCACCGTTTCAGTGGCATTACTCCCACGCCGCTCATTTAGATTCCCCCATACACGGCCACACCCGAGTTCGTCCGTCACAGTTCCAGCGTCGGCAGTCCGCAGAGAACCACCGATGTTAGGTCGCCAGGAGGCCACACACCAGAGGAGACCCTGCACTGCTGAGTCACTTCGGTGGTGACCTCGTCAGGAAATTTGTGTATCACTCCCGAAGACGCATTCGCGAAGTGCATGATACTCGACTGAGTGGTCTGAAACTTGAGCTCAATCTTGAACTCATAGCACAATCAACTCTGGGTGGGAGCCAGCCACAGGCCGATAAAACACACACACACACACACACACACACACACACACACACACACACACACACACACACACACACACACACACACACACACACACACACACACACACACACCGGTAGTAACTTTGTTCTCCTCGTACGCCTGACGTAGAGAATAATGTAGACAGGCATCCTACGGTTGTCAAAGAAGCGCAGAGAGGGCACGAACACATTCCGACTTCATTCAGAAATTGGTAAAAACCTGTAATACAACTCACCGGCAGGAGTGGACTCTTTCTCCCACGCCTCTCACGCTGTGTAAGCTTCATTACCCAAACATTTCTTGGAGGTGAATTGACACTGAACTGTTCGCACTGGAAATGCAGGATGACCTTAATTTGCATTTGTATTTGTTGTATTTGTATTTCTTTTTATCACAACAGATTTCTCTGTGTGAAATTCGGGCTGCTCTCCCCAGGGAGAGCGCGTCGCTACACTACAGCGCCACCTTTGTTTTACCTGCGTGCAGTTTTATTTGTTTTCCTATCGAAGTGGATTTTTCTACAGAATTTTGCCAGGAACAACCCTTTTGTTGTCGTGGGTTCTTTTATGTGCGCTAAGTGCATGCTGCACACGGGACCTCGATTTATCGTCTCATCCGAATGACTAGCGTCCAGACCACCACTCAAGGTCTAGTGGAGGGGGAGAAAATCTCGGTGGCTGAGCCGTGATTCGAACCAGCGCGCTCAGATTCTCTCGCTTCCGAGGCGGACGCGTGACCTCTAGGCCATCACTCCACTAATGCCACTGAGACTGGTTTGAAAATGGGGCAGCTGAAAAACATTATTGGTAACAAACTTAAAAAAAAAATCTGTCGAAATGTTTTTTGTTGTTGTGGATGTTCAGTGTCGCGTTTCTGATGTGAAAAAAAAGCATTCTGGCATCCACTACTGAAACATATGTTGTTGAAACAGCAGTCCTCTTGATGCTGCCAACATTGCACTCTGACCAAATGGTGTACCTACGGGCGCGTATGTGCGCGTGTGCATGAGAGAGCGGGGACGGGGTGGAGAGAAAGATGAGCAAAATGGGGATGGAGGAGATGACCACATGTTGGGAAAGGCTTGTGCTGTTGCATCCTTGTCGTTACAAGAAAAAAAGTATTCAGATGCAATGACCTGTATGTTGTGCAGGGAAATCTGACTCCAGTTCTTTATCGCCACAAATCTGCTCATATTCCTCACCGGGTACTGTTGTAGATTTCATGTGGCGAAGTTTTCGACTTCTTAATTAAGTATTGTAAAGAAATACTCTTGCAAACTTCTACCATACTTGTAATGAAATTACAAATGTATCAAAAATTGTATTTTCATTGTAATATGTAATTAGTTACATGAAAATGTTATGGTGATGATGTTGAAGAGAAACTATAACCTTCAATGCAAGGGAGAAAAATAAAGCATTGTAAAGATTGTATGTCAGAGACACCAAACACCAACGTTTGTAATATAAACTTCACTAGGAAGGATCTGTGAGATTATGATAGAACTGTTTTCCTCACATTATCTGATCTCATCTTATTTGTTCACTTATCTATTCATTCATTTGTTTATTTATTTATTCAATTATTTACTTATCTAATTGTTTGTGTGTTTGTTTACCTATCTTGAATTCCTATTTTCTTCTTTTTGTGGGGGCGTGGGGAGTGGGGATGCTGCAAGTCTCAGCAAATGTTCTGATACGCAACATTTACTGTCGACAGTACGCTCACTGTTAAGTGTGTCTGTGGATGTTTCTCAGCTGCAGCTGACAAGTTTTGAAGGTTTTGAATTTATCTATCATTTCTACCAGCACGTTCCAGACCATCGTCACCTCATCAAAAAGCCACGCCTGTTCAGTGTAACAGTGAACATGAACACCACAGCAACAGCACTCATCACCATCAGCACATCACGCAATGCTTCCGACGGTTGCAGACGGTTGCATTTCGAAGGCTTTGTTCCGTGGGACAATCCCGAAAACATAGTCAGTCAAGAGACCGAAGCTTTCTTCGAACGGTTGAAAGGCGCCATTGTTTTGCCGCTCTTGTTTTTGATTGGTGGGCCGGCTAATGTCCTCAACATGGCGGTGTTTTACAAGCAGGGGTTGAGGGAGAGGATCAATTTGTGTCTTTTTGTATTGGCGCTTTGTGACGAGCTCTATCTGGTCACCTGTGTGCTGCAGAATGCCGAGAGAATGTACACACAGTTTGCATCTCCAGGAGAAAAGTAATCAACCCATCAGTTTCTCTGTCTGTCTGTCTGTCTTCCTCTTCTGCCTCACTGTCTGTTTCTTGTTCTTCTTCTTCTTCTTCTCTGCTTCCCTCCGCCCTCTGTCTCCCCTGTCTCCCTCTTTCCTCTCTCTCCCAATTCTCTACATCTCATCTCTCTCTCTCTCTCTCTCTCTCTCTCTCTCTCCACTTCCCCTCCTCTCTCTGTCTCTTTTCTCTTTCACTCCGCTGTGAGTGGGTGGATGGATGGATGCGTGTATGCTGTTTTTACAATCATTTGTACGCCCGTATGTAGAACTCTTCAGAAAACAGCAGCTGGGGGTGGTAGGGGGTGGGGGTGGGGGTGGAATTGAATTCTTGCTAATGGAGAAAAGCACCAAATTTTACGATGCCTAATAATGTTGTACCAGTTTCATCTCTGATTTGACTTGTTTGTCAGTGTCTCAGCAGTTGATTGTCAGTGTCTCAGCAGTTGTTTGTCAGTGTCTCAGCAGTTGATTGTCAGTGTCTCAGCAGTTGATTGTCAGTGTCTCAGCAGTTGCAATGGTGATTATGTTTCCCCATAACCGCAGTCTCTCCCCATACCACCCATCCCCCCCCCACCCCTACCTCCCCCACGTCCCCTCCCCCTCTCCGCCCTCTTTAGGTACATGACAGGGTGACGTCATAGCCCATTACAGTTGATTAATTAATTCGTTACACGACCAATTAGACAACGGTGTTAAATGTTTTTGGTTTTGTTGTTGTTTTTTCCCTGTTGGACAGGAACGGACCAGTACTGACGTTCATAGTGAACCACAACCTGATTGGCTTCTTCGGTTTTACTTTTGTTTCCCAGGTTAGCCTCTGTGTGTGTGTGTGTGTGTGTGTGTGTGTGTGTGTGTGTGTGTGTGTGTGTGTGTGTGTGTGTGTTTGTGTGTGTGTGTGTGTGTGTGTGTGTGTGTGTGTGTGTGTGTGTGTGTGTGTGTGTGTTGATGCACCCTCTTCCCCATAGTCAACCCCTCACCCTTTCTCCAAACCCATTGAATGAGTGTGTATGTGTATTCTGAAGAAGAAGAAGAAGAAGAAGAAGAAGGAGGAGGAGATGGAGATGGAAAAGAACTGACAAGACATTTTCTGCCCTATATTTCAGGTCATCTCAGCGATCATTGCCAGTGAGCGATGCTTCTGTGTCATCAGTCCTCTGCGTTCTCATCTCGTCCTCACCACCCGCACCATGGCTGCCATCCTCGCCGTCGTCTTCAGCGTCGTCCTGACCTTGTTCTTCATCGTAGCCACGCGATATCGCATGGTGTGTGTGTTCGATCCTGTGACCAACGCTCGCTTCAACATAATTGATGGAGGGGAGTTTTACTATCGCCATCAGGTTAGGTACCTTAGGCTTTTGGTCTTGAATTAATTCCTCCCACTGGTGATTCTCTTTCATTGTATTTCTGTTTATCCATCTTTGATTCCTCCATCAATATATCGTGTTTCCCCTAACTCACCAAACACCCTCCCCCCCCACGCCTCCCCCTCCCCTCACACACACCTTTAAAAATTGTTCTGAAATGATAACATTCAAATGTGAAATGAATACTTTAGCTAGATGTCAACAAACACCAGTATGTGTGACGGGACATGGAATAAAATTCCTCTTCCTGGTCCTCAAAGGTAAGTGATTTAGACTGCTGAAATATGACTTCTCTGTGTCTTTAATTTGTTACTATTATTTACTAAAATATAACTTCTCTGTGTCTTTAATTTGTCACTATTATTTACTAAAATATAACTTCTCTGTGTCTTTAATTTGTCACTATTATTTACTAAAATATAACTTCTCTGTGTCTTTAATTTGTCACTATTATTTACTAAAATATAACTTCTCTGTGTCTTTAATGTGTCACTATTATTTACTAAAATATAACTTCTCTGTGTCTTTAATGTGTCACTATTATTTACTAAAATATAACGCTGCTGACGCTAGATGTCCAGTCTGACGCAGACTAAGTCATCACAGCCAAATAAAACATGCATGTTATTGGGTGTTATTTTAGTTTGTGTCTCTGACCCTTCCCTCTGACCACAATTGCGTTGACATACTGAAATAGTGGAGTGTCAAGATTATGTGCAATCACCTTGACTCGTCCAATCCAAAGACATGAAGGGAGAACGGGGTGGCGTTTAAAATAGAATCCTTAATGTGCCGATTTGCATATGCGCCTGCCTGCAACAGTGGAAAGTGGATATGACTTCTGACAGGTCCTGGCAGTCCGTCGGGAGCCGACGATGACGAGGTCTGTGCACTCGGGGATGACAGCACACGTGACTCCACAGCCCAAAGCTGGAAGCGAACAGGCGCCCACAGGTGTCGCAGCGATGGTCTGAGTTTTGGACTGAGGAGGACGAGGCCCTGTGTTGTCTATCCCTGGCTGCGGCGAGACGAAGTCGTCTCTCCTCTTCAAAGGCAGCTGTTGCTTTGGAGGTGAGAGACCTCCAGGATGATCTGTCCACAGGAGAGGCTTCGAGCTCGCGTGGTTTGATGCCGCACCATCCGAGCTCTCCAGGGTGTCTTTGTACCTCAGTTTGGGCCTTCCCTGTGTGAGCCCTCTTGAGCTCACCATATATCAGTTACCTGGGGATGTGGCTGTCGTCCATTCTGATGACATGACCAGTCCAGCGTAGCTTAGCCTTCAGCAACAATGGCTCGATGCTTGCCAAGCCAGTTTTGTCCAATGCCTCTTGGTTTGTGAATGTGTCCTGCCAGAGGATGCCTATGATGATATGCAGCGATCTCTTGGGGAACTGTTCTATCTGCTTGATGTGCTGTCGATACAGGGTCCACGTTTCACATCCATACAGTAGTGAAGAAAGGACTATGGCCTTGTAGATCTTTATCTTTATAGACAGTCTTGTGCCTTTCTGCTGGAGAACCTTCACGCTCAATCTTCCAAGGGCCTGGCTGGCTTTCTGGATCCTGGACGTGATCTCTTTATCCAGTGATCCATCTGCAGAGATAGTGCTGCCCAGATACTTGAAGCTCTCCACACAAATCAGTTAGACTTCATCAATGGTAATGGCTGGCTGGGGTTTGGCTGTGACCAACTCCATGCCTCCCTATCACCCCTTTCTATTGGTCAGTCTCTGCCAACTCTGGCGTTGAAGTCACTTAACTCTGCATTTGTCGGTGGCAGGTGTGGTGTGCAGCAGAGTATCCAAGTCAGCGTTAAACTGTTCTTTCACCTCCTCTGTGCTTGCCAAGGTGGGGACGTACGCGCTTGTAATGGTAACGAAGCGTTTGTTGCTGATAGGGAGGCGGAGTTTCAACAGTCTTTAACTGATGCCAGTGGGTGGATCGGGATTGTGCTTGAGGAGGCTAGACTTGATGTCAAATCCCACTCCGTGAATTCTGTCCTCATTCTAGGCCTTACCGTTCCAGAAGAACGTGTATTCGCCGCCTGACTCTGACACTGATCCTTCTTCGGCAAGCCGAGTTTCGCCTGGAGATACGATGTCGACACTGTATCTCGACACTTCTTTGGCGATAAGAGCTGTGCTTCTTTGAGTCCTTGAGACGTTGTCTCTATCCATGAAGGTCCGTACGTTCCACGTCACAATGGTAAGTTTCCTCTTTGTTGGAATCGACCGCAGGTGGGTACGGAATAAAAACAACTCCATTCTTTATCCAGCACACGCCGTGACCGGGATTCGACCCCAGGACATTCAGATTGAAAGGCCAACGCTATAACCACTCGGCTGTTACACCCGTCAACGCTATAACCACTCGGCTGTTAGGCATGTCAACGTTATAACCACTCGGCTGTTACACACGTCAACGTTATAACCACTCGGCTGTTACACACGCCAACGTTATAACCACTCGGCTGTTACACACGTCAACGTTATAACCACTCGGCTGTTACACACGTCAACGTTATAACCACTCGGCTGTTACACACGCCAACGTTATAACCACTCGGCTGTTACACACGTCAACGCTATAACCACTCGGCTGTTACGTACACACGTCAACGTTATAACCACTCGGCTGTTACACCCGTCAACGCTATAACCACTCGGCTGTTACACCCGTCAACGCTATAAGCACTTGGCTGGTACACACGTCAACGTTATAACCACTCGGCTGTTACACACGTCAACGCTATAAGCACTTGGCTGTTACACCCGTCAACGCTATAACCACTCGGCTGTTACACACGTCAACGCTATAAGCACTTGGCGGGTACACACGTCAACGTTATAACCACTCGGCTGGTACACACGTCAGATCTGGCAGATAAAAACGACACGTTCTGCCACACAAGATGTTATTCTAAAACAACTTTCTCATCTGTCTGTGACACAGGAAATCATTGACTACTTAGACTCCTTAGTGTTCGGGATGGTTGTGCCCGGAGCAACGATGCTAGTGGTGACGGTCACCACCATAGTGACCGCGGTCAAACTCCGCCAGGCTGTCGCCTGGAGGTCAGAGACATCCAGCGGGGCACTGTCAGCTCGGGAAGTGGCCGTGACCAAGATGCTGGTCGTCAACTCGATTCTCTTTATGGTGTGCGGGATCCCCAATCTGCTGTTCAGGTTTGGCATGAACCGTGTTTTCTTTTACTGACTCTTCTTGATATAAACATTAAGAAGCAAGACAAAATACAATGTTCAATATACAAAGTCTTGAAAAAAACAAACAAGAAAAAACAACCACCAAAAAAAAAAAAAAAAAAAAAAAAAGAAAGAAAGAAAAAGCTAAACGAGACAAGCCTGATCTTCTGTTGTGCTCATTCTTCTTCTTTTCCTTTTCTTCTTCGTCTACGTTTACTGGAAAACACGAGTGGGTTTTTATGTGTATGACCGATTTTATCCCCGTCATGCAGGAAGTCATACTCCGTTCTCTGGAGGGGGGCCGGGGAGTGCATGCCGGGTATGTTCTTGTTTCCATAACCCACCGAACGCTGACACGGATTACGGGATCTTCAACAAGCGTATTTATCTTCTGCATGCGTATACACACGAGAGAGATTCAGGCACTGGTAAGTCTGTACATCTGTTGACCTGGGAGATTGGGAAAAAATCTGCACCCTTTACCCACCGGGCGTCGTGACCGGGAATCGACCCCAGGACTGTCGGATCAAAAGTCAAAACGCTCTAACCACTCGGCTGTTGCATATAAATTCGTTTTTCCTGTATGCACACGGAATCTTTTCTCAATTCTCAATTAATGTTCGTCTCTTTTTCGCAGGTTCACCATACTGTTCTTCCCAAGCGTCAAGCCAGGCAGTCAGAACCAGAATCTGTTCCTGTCCCTGCTGTGGCTGCTGGAGATTCCCACCTACATCAACTCTTCTTTCAACATCGTCGTCTACCACAGAATGGGGTCCAGGTTCAGGGACACCCTCAGCATGATTCTGTGCAGGTGTGGTGCAAGACTGGAGTCGCAACAGGCAAGGGATTAATGTGTTATTTCAGCATGGTTAACATGCAAGACAGGTCACTTCCAAGTCAACCCATCTGAATTCTTATTCATAATTTGCCTTCTAGGTATCTTTCATTTTGTATTATGTTTTGATTAATGTATTTCACTTAATCATTTTGCTTATTTCGTTTCATTCAATGTTAATGTTTCATAAAAAAAAAATAATAATAAAGACCAGTGTGAACTCAAAATACTCAAGCATCACAATGGACCTTACTTTGTCCAGAAATTGAAAGTAGAGATTATGTTCCAGTCATGTTGTGCTCACAGTAGAGAAGTTGGATGTCTCTGTTAGTGAACACAGCTGTCCACATGTACACAAACACACAACAGCTACTACTACTACTACTACTACACACACACACACACACACACACACACACACACACACACACACACACACACACACACACACATATATATATATATATATACAACGACTCCAACATGGTTATGGGAACAGCAATGGATGAATGCCAACCAGTCAATACCACCATCAGTCTTACCAGCTATTTCTGTCACTCGACAGCGTTGTGGGGAGAGCTGCTTGCTATTTTCTGAAATCATTCTGAACTGACAAGGCGAAAAACAAAACACACAGAAAAACAACACCAGCTGTAATCCAACTATCTCCTTTTAAACATCAAGACCACACTTTCATGTTTACCTGGTTTCGTAAATCACACACACACACACACACACACACACACACACACACACACACACACACACACACACACACACACACACACACACACACACACACACACACACACACACACACACACACACACACACACAGCAGAGACGTCCTGATCGCCGAAGTCTGCGCTCTCAGAGGTGGCACAGAAGCTGACATGCAATGCAGCCGCCGTCTGGAACAGAAGAGGCATCAGCCTGGAGGCAATACTGGAGGTGTGCAGCGCTATGTTCTTCCCACACTCCTGCACGCTGTGACACTAACGTACCAACACCGTGCCAAGAAGCACAACCACTTCCCCGCTACCTGCCTCAGACCCCTTCACAACGTCCACTGGCAGGACAATACACCGGGTGCAATCCAGGTGCTTGTCCAAGCACATCTGGTGAAATCTGCCAGCTTCCACACCCTCCTGACGCAATCCCAGCTTGGATGGGGTGGCCGGACCTGTAGCTCACATGACATGACCATAGAGACTTTTCTACAGTGAGCTTCAACTAGGAGAGTGGCCCCATGGAGTTGGAAGAAACGCGTTAGACTGAAAAAAAAACAACAACTGAATTCAATAAAAGCTTTTGTCTTGACACCTGGGAATAAACTGTCATGCATCGGTGAAGGCGGCCCCTCAGTCTCTCCATAATGGCTCCAGACCCTGTGAGGAAGGCAGGACAGCTGCAGCACAGCAACAGGGCACGCAAGGAAAGACCGTACCAGAAACGTTCAGGAGGAAGAAGACCTCTCATCCCCTGCCCTGTCCTCACACATTAATTTCACATGTATCGGCCTTACCAGCCACCTATGCATTAGTATACTGCCCCTGCCTTTTCAAACTGGGAAGGACGAATACAGGCTGTCACTGGCATCATGAAGTCAACATAATATGGCGTCAGCTTTTCATCAGCCAACTAATGTTAACTGTCTGCTGAACAAAGTAAGTGCTTCAAAAAGTGTCGGTCTAAGAGTCCACAAAGTCGGAACAGGAGTGAATATTTTCAAGATTAAAAACAAATTATTTACTATATTTTACTTCTTAGCCAGGGCTATAGAAAATATGCACACACACACAAAAAAAAAAAAAAAAAAAAAAAAAAAATCCGTAGAAAATCTTAGGATTACATGAAATCTACAATGAATTCGATAAAAAGGATTTCTTAAATAATTTTTCTAAAGATAGTAGGGTTTTTTTAAAGACAAAAGTGGGTCTTGGAGGTGCTACAGTGAATGTTAATTGATGGACCCCAGCTACAAATTGTTCAACTGCTCCCACCCACGCACTTCATTGCCAACACAGTCACTGGACATTTCCTTCAACTGACAACGGCTCACTGCTTCCAAATTTCACTCAGATGCAATGCTACGCTTAACACGTCCTGTTCCAAATTGGGACACATCCTGGAAATCACTTGGATGGAGTGCCAAATTTGGACTTGGGTGATTATTAAGAACAGTGGGCATTCACAGAGGTCAAATGCAGACAGACAAAACACATTTTGTTTGGCTCTGATACAGTGTGTCTAATCATAAACAGTTTTGTTTGATCACTGAAATTTTTGTTGGTTTCTTAGTTTTTCGTAAAGATAGAAAATTAAATTTGTGGTGGCGGGTATGCGTAATGGTATTGTGTGAAGACTCCTAATGATAGTGTGTTGGGGTATTTGCCTAAATTACACACGGCTAAAACACTGGGTGTGTGTGTGTGTGTGTGTGTGTGTGTGTGTGTGTGTGTGTGTGTGTGTGTGTGTGTGTGTGTGTGTGTGTGTGTGTGTGTGTGTGTTTGTGAACTCAGAACTCAAAACGTTCCTTATTCAAGGACTAAGATTTTAGGCATGGCCCATTCTTCCAATCTGTCCTTGCTAGTCTACATCAATTACAATAACACATATATATGTAATGGAAAGGGGAGAAAGAAAGAAGAAAAAAACAAAACAAAAAGAAATCCTGCAGAAGGAATGTGATAAAGAACACACACACACACACACACACACACACACACACACACACACACACACACACACACACACACACACTGACAGATGGATAAGAGAGAGAAAGAGAGAGAGGGGGGAGGGGGAGAGAGAAATGTCACCAGTATCGACAACCTGATGACTAAACCCACATTGTTGTTATCATCAAATCCACGTAGACAGTTGTAATTGATACTAAAATTCCTACTACCATCACCAATATCACTTATACTACAGCTATTGTCACTACCATGATGGAATGAAAGTAATATGTTCATGTATGCACACAAATTAGAAGAAAATGAAAGAAATGCAAACATGCAAACAAAAAGTGAATGTATAGAAAATAGGACAGAATAAGAACAAGACCAAACAAGAACAGAGAGAAACAATAACAACGGATCCACTGAGAAAAATGCCCTCATTGTTACTGCCAACGGTCGCTTCTATAACTTTTACTTATGGTTGGAAGGATTGAAGATATTTATGGAGATTTGACTTGAAAGTAGGTAGAGAACTGCTCGTTTGTATGTGTACAGGGAGTGAGTTCCATAGGGATGCACCTGAAAATGCAAAACTTGTTTTGAACATATCAGTGCGGGTGCATGGTGAAATGTACTTGTTCGAGCCGTATCGGCATGAGGCTCGGGTAAGCGAATGTAGATGTTGTGGTGCCAAGTTATTGTGCACTTTGTACACAAGTAACGCTTTGTTGAATACTAACTGTTTCTGCAATGGAAAGATGTTTAATCTGGCTTGTTTTTCAACAGTTGACAGTAAAGAATCTGGTAACATTATTTTGGCTGCTCTCTTGTGTAGGGAATTTAGCTTCTTAAGATGAACATCTGCAGCACAGCTCAGAAATTAGCGCAGCTAAACGTTTTATTAGCCCTATCTGACCGTGGGCCATTGCAGATGGAGGAGCAGGAGGTAGAGACAGATTAAGCTGCTACAATTTTATCTTTGTTTTTTTATGCCAATAGTCCAGTGGTTTTTATGCATTAAGAACTCCAGTCGCTTTGTCAAACTTTTAAACCTACAGTGCAGGCTCTGCAGGAAACTCTGCAGAGATGGTAGAATTTTAATTCTTTCAGGTTTTAATGCAGTTTTTGAACCAGCTCAGCCCAAGCAGGAGGGATTGACGGGAGGCGTTGCTTTGTTTTTACATCAGTTACTTTTATACAGTACTGTTCCTCTAAACACACCTTTACAGGCGGTCGCAGCAAGAGTCACGCCACATTAAACAATCACTATCTGTTCTCTTTATCTTCATCCTTATCCATAACCTCATAAATCTTGTCAACCAGATTCTAAGACCTTTTTTGCTGTTGGGCGACTTGAATGACTACTCCTCACTCTGGGGTAGTGGGGTTACTCCTCACTCTGGGGTAGTGGGGTTCTCCTCACTCTGGGGTGGTGGGGTCACTCTGGGGTAGTGGGGTCACTCTGGGGTAGTGGGGTTACTCCTCACTCTGGGGTAATGAGGTTACTCCTCACTCTGGGGTAGTGGGGTCACTCTGGGGTAGTGGGGTCACTCTGGGGTAGTGGGGTTACTCCTCACTCTGGGGTAGTGGGGTGACTCCTCACTCTGGGGTAGTGGGGTCACTCTGGGGTAGTGGGGTCACTCTGGGGTAGTGGGGTGACTCCTCACTCTGGGGTAGTGGGGTGACTCTGGGTGACCCCTGGGGTAGTGGGGTTACTCTGGGGTAGTGGGGTTACTCTGGGGTAGTGGGGTCACTCTGGGGTAGTGGGGTTACTCTGGGGTAGTTGGGTGACTCCTCGCTCTGGGGTAGTGGGGCTACTCCTCACTCTGGGGTAGTGGGGTTACTCCTCACTCTGGGGTAGTGGGGTTACTCCTCACTCTGGGGTAGTGGGGTTACTCTGGGGTAGTTGGGTTACTCCTCACTCTGGGGTAGTGGGGTCACTCTGGGGTAGTGGGGTTACTCTGGGGTAGTGGGGTGACTCCTCACTCTGGGGTAGTGGGGTTACTCCTCACTCTGGGGTAGTGGGGTTACTCCTCACTCTGGGGTAGTGGGGTTACTCTGGGGTAGTTGGGTTACTCCTCACTCTGGGGTAGTGGGGTTACTCCTCACTCTGGGGTAGTGGGGTCACTCTGGGGTAGTGGGGTTACTCTGGGGTAGTGGGGTGACTCCTCACTCTGGGGTAGTGGGGTTACTCCTCACTCTGGGGTAGTGGGGCTACTCCTCACTCTGGGGTAGTGGGGTCACTCTGGGGTAGTGGGGTGACTCTGGGGTAGTGGGGTGACTCCTCACTCTGGGGTAGTGGGGTGACTCTGGGGTAGTGGGGTGACTCCTCACTCTGGGGTAGTGGGGTCACTCTGGGGTAGTGGGGTTACTCTGGGGTAGTGGGGTGACTCCTCACTCTGGGGTAGTGGGGTTACTCTGGGGTAGTGGGGTGACTCCTCACTCTGGGGTAGTGGGGTTACTCCTCACTCTGGGGTAGTGGGGTCACTCTGGGGTAGTGGGGTCACTCTGGGGTAGTGGGGTCACTCTGGGGTAGTGGGGTCACTCTGGGGTAGTGGGGTCACTCTGGGGTAGTGGGGTGACTCCTCACTCTGGGGTAGTGGGGTCACTCTGGGGTAGTGGGGTGACTCCTCACTCTGGGGTAGTGGGGTGACATCAGCCGGAGGTCTTCTCTTAGAAAACATTTTCTCAGACATGGACCTATGCTGTCTAAACGACAACTCACTTACTTGTCTCCACCTTTCTTCTGGGAAGCTCTCGTGTCTAGATCTGTCAGTGAGCGATCCATCGTTGGTCCTGGACGACGAATGGAAAGTGCACGACGATCTGCACGGGAGTGACCACTTTCCTGTCATCCTCCTTTCCACAGTTGAGGAAGGTGACTATCCGACTGCCTGCCTGAAGCATGACATAGCCAACTGGGTAATTGTCATTTCCAAAATGAGTGGAGCTGTAGGAAGATAGAGTCCTGCAAAGTGAGGATCCTGCAAACACTCTGACCCAGATAATTATAGAACGTGCCATAGCAACAATTCCATCATCCACCTCCAAGCCTCATATGCCTCGAACGCCCTGGCCAATCTGCTTGCCTCCATAATCGAATCAAACTCTTCATATTCCTATAAATTGGCCCTGTTCCTCAAAACCAAAAACCTGAAAGAAAAAACGCCCTGCAACTTTTCATCTGACAATACTGAAAATTATGACCTTCCCTTTACACTGAATGAAATAAAGTCTGCTCCCTCAAACCTGTACCAACTCCTCTCCTTGACTGGACAGGATACTTTACAAACTTTTGAAGTATTTTCCTGAAACCTGTCCGGAAACTCTATTAAACGTCTACAATCATATCTGGACCATAAGCTTTTTCTCACTCTCTTAGCGGAAAGCCTTTATCATCCTTATTCCAAAACCAGGAAAAGACCTCTCTAACCTTTCAAATCACCACCAAACTGCACTGACCAGCTGCATTTGTATACTAATGGAGAAGATGGTTCATGGTAGACTGGTGTGGAAACTAGAGACCGACGGCCTTCTGGCGAAAGAACAGTGCGGTTTCCACAACATCAGTCTACCGCTGACCATCTGGTCCGTCTGGAAACCACAGTTCGAAACGCCTTCGTTAACAAGCAGCATGTTGTGGCTTTAAAAAAAAAAAAAAAAAAAGAATTTTTTTTTTTTTTTTTTTTTGGGGGGGGGGGGGGGTAAAAGCCTATGATGTTAGTCTCCCGTCGGACCGACGGATGAGTAGGCAGGCAGGCTTATGTGTCAGTGTGTGTCCTCATATCGGAGAAGAGGCCGATTCTGGATGCGCAGCACTTCCCACAGGTGTTGCAAGGGAAAACGTCTCCAGAAGTTGAGCCCTGCTTCCTTCGTTCACGCTTCTCCTTAATGGCTAGCGTTCTCTTGTTTCCAAACGTCTTTATGCCACTGGAGCACAGCATCCTCCAGCGAGAGCAGTCAAGGGCATCAGTTTCCCACGAAGCAATGTCTATGTCACAGGCTTTGAGGTTTGTCTTCAAGGTGCCCTTGAAGCGCTTGCAGGGTCTTCCAAGTCCGCGGTGGCCTTCCTTCAGCTGACCATACAAGAGCATCTTCGGGATCCTGCTGTCTGTCATGCGGACAACGTGTCCTGTCCAGTGTAGCTGGCACTGGATCAGCAGGCTTTCGATGCTGGTTAGGCTGCTCCTCTCTAGGACCTGGAGGTTGGAGACCCTGTCTTGCCACTTTATGGTGAGGATCTTTCGTAGGCATCTCTGGTGAAACTGCTTAAGTTGTTGAATGTGACGGCGATACGTCATCCATGTTTCACAGCAGTACACCAAGGTGGTCAGCACAACAGCTCTGTAGGTTTTGATTTTGGTGCTGAGCCTGATGCCTTTGTTGTTCCACAGCCTGTTGTTGAGTCTGCCAAAGGCGGAGCTGGCTTTGGTAAAAGCCTATGATACCACCTGATAATTTGACATTCTCTCTCCGTATTCAGCCACACATGGAAAATGCTGATCTCATGTCGGAGACATCTCAGATTTTCAAAGATTTTCAAAGTTCCCCGACAACCCTCTTTTAAAACATCTGAGGTACGATTTGATCTGGCCTCATACCGTAAAGACTCCACCAGTTCACTGGCCTACAAAACCTACTTTTCTTAACTCTGCCACAAATTTCCCATATTTCAGAAAATCTTCACTGATGGTTTAAAGTCGGAGGAGGGTGTCTCTGCATCAGTGTTCAGTCCTGCCTTTCCTGACCAGCCCTCAAAGAAACACATTCCGTCTGACAGCTCAGTTTACACTGAAGAACTGACCACACTGATTCAGGCATTAAGACTGGTTCTCCATGCAAAACAGAAGAATTCTGTCATTTTTTCATACCCCTTGTCAGCCCTGGAGGCGATTGCCTGCAGGAATCTGACACATCCGAATCTGCTCGAATATTATGACATTTTCACACCTAGAAGCAAAGGGCATGACGTTGTTTTGGCCTAGGTTCCAGGTCATGTTGGCCTTCGAGGTAGTGAAATGACAGACCAGCTGGCCAAGAATGCCATAAAAGAAAGAGCGTCAAGATCCTATGAACCGTACACAGACATGAAGCAGAAGGTGAACACTTACGCCAAGGATCTTTGGTAAGAGGACTGGAACACCCAAACGGACAGCAAGCTGCTCAAAAATTCGTTCAGACCTAAAAAGAGACCCTCACATTGGTTGTGAGGAATCCAAAGGAAGAGTTTGTGTTGTGCAGACCTAAAAGAGACCCTCATATTGGTTGTGAGGAATCCAAAGGAAGAGTTTGTGTTGTGCAGACCTAAAAGAGACCCTCATATTGGTTGTGAGGAATCCAAAGGAAGAGTTTGTGTTGTGCAGACCTAAAAAGAGACCCTCACATTGGTTGTGAGGAATCCAAAGGAAGAGTTTGTGTTGTGCAGACCTAAAAGAGACCCTCACATTGGTTGTGAGGAATCCAAAGGAAGAGTTTGTGTTGTGCAGACTGCGCACGGGGCACACTTTTCAATTTTTCAAAATACTCATTCTTACTTGTTAAAGGGGGAGGAGGCCCCTGGATGTATTCCCTGTGACGAGCCTCTCACTTTGAAACACATGATCATTGACTGCTGGGATCTGCATGGCGTTCGACACAAACATTACACCATTACACTGAAGATTCTCTGAAGACTTTGTTTCGTTATGTCCCTCCGTGGACGCTGATGGACTTCTCGAAAGAAGTGAACGTTTCTTTTGAATGGTTTTAAAACAGTGAAATGCTTGAAACAGTGAACTAGTTTTTATTGTACCTTTTATTTCTTTTTTCTTTTTTTCTTACTCTTGACCTGAAGTAGATGCTAACGTGGCGATAGCCTTGAGATGGCCTTATTGTTCGGCGAGGCTCAAAACACCATCATTTGATTTGATATTACCCGGTGTATGGCTGGTTTGGGGGCCGGCCGATGACACTTTCAACTTGGCTGAGCTGATGGTCTTGGGGCAGCACCGATTTCCTTCCTCGCCCCTGTCGACGGTCTGTGTTTCGCACTCCGTGTATACCTGCCATTGGGACGGGAGTGGTCAGGGTTCGTGTCGCCATTCTCAAGTAGTCTGAGCTAAAGACGCATCTTAAATCAAAGGACGTCTGTTAAAAAAACACATGTACAAGCGATCTGTTGCAGATGTATGAGCAGCTACATGTTTCGGGGGGAGTGGGCTGGTGGGTTGTGGGGGTTAATAGTTGTAAGGGGAGCCATGGACTTTGCTTTTAAAAAAAAACAAAAATCTTTGTTGGATTCCAGTTCGACGTGTTTTGAATGGCAGGACTCTTTTGATACACATGCCCACAACACACGCATGCACACAGGAGCATTCATCTGTCCCCGAGTGTGCATGACTACACACACATATAACCGCACAAACATGCACTGGCGCGCGCGCACACGCTTGATACAAGTGCACGCGTACACATACACGCGAGTGCGGTCTCACAAACACAGGCACGTGCGCACGCTTATACAAATAAACACGTTGGCACGTGTGTATAACACTAAATGCACACTTGTACACACTGGAAGACACGACGCTCGCACACGCAAACACACACACACACACACATACATACAGAAACACACCCACGCACGCACACGCACGCACGCACGTACACACACACACACGTGCGCGCGCGCGCACACACACACACACACACACACTCACACACACACGCACACACACACACAGAGTTTCCAAGCTTCAAGGCAACGATATCACACTTTGAACGAGAAACAGATATTCCTGCAGAAATACACTTGATCTGTATATATACCGGATACTGCTGTGTCAATGAATGAACTAGAAGGAGCCAGGTGAATTGTGTAAATGATACTGAAAGAAACTGCATAGAAGAGCTGCACCAAATTCGTTTCAAGTAATATCATCCCCGTGAATGATAATGACCAGATATTAATGAACAGCTGTGGAATGCCATCGTTACTTCTGAACTGTATGATGTAGCTAACGCATCATTTGTGATAAGAATAGTCTCAAAATCTACCATCTTCATAACACGGTCCATTTGTGGATACAGGTGACGATGAAACGCAAAAGTACAACCAGGTTTGGGTGTTGTTGTTGTTGTTTTTTATCATATAAAGGTCTACCAGCACGGAATGAATAAAAGTAACAAATATTAGTCACGGGCTCATAGATCTCCAAATCAAATAACACGTCTTGAGGTAACTGGAATAAATAACATTACACCATACACTTTTGTCGATCAAAGGCATCCATGCATCTCAGTATTCTATCAAATCTACAGGAATATTATGCTGCATGGAAAAACTCCCCTGTGGTGGACTTAGAAATAGGCTGAAAGATTCGGTTCATCAGAATAAGTGCCACGGCTGTTAAAGCGAACAGCCCCGAGGCTTTCTTGGATAATTCGTCTGTCTCCAAGTCAATAACTATCACATGCGGGCTTATAAGCTTTACCGATTTCGTTGGAGTTCCCTTCGAACAGAATTTTGCACACACAAAAGTTACTGTTGAAGTGGAAAAAAGAGACCATGTCTATCTATGTGAAGTGTTGGCCTGGAGGTAACACGTCCGCCTAGGAAGTGAGAGAATCTTAGCGCACTGGTTCGATTCCCATAGTCGCCAGTATTTTCTCCCCCTCCAATTGACACTTGAGTACTGATCTGGGCGCTAGTCATTCGGATGAGACGATAAACCGAGTTCCCGTTTGCAGCATGCACTTGGCGCACGTAAAAGAACCGACGGCAAGAAAAGGGTTGTCTCTGACAAAATTCTGTAGAAAAACCCACTTCGATAGGAAAACAAATAAATTTGCACACAGACAAAAAAAAAAAAAAAAAAAAAAAGGATGACGCTCACAGTGTGGAGACGCACGGCCCCTGTGGAGAAGAGCCCACATTTCACACAGAGAAATCTGTTGTGACAAAAAAAAAGAGTAACACAATACAATACAATACAACACAACACAACACAATACAATACAACACAATACAATACAATATAATACAACACAATACAACACAATATGCGATGTGTCCAGTGTCCAAGAACAACACAGATGGTCTTTCAAATACTCGCTGACCAGTTTCCATCAACATCCTTTGTCCTTGGAAGATGTTTTGAATAATACTTGACAGCTTGTTCCTTCGACAGATTTCCAGACGAATCCAAGTCCAGATTATATCTAACTTTGATTAATCTTTGTCTTGTACCTTAATTAAGTCTTTTATACTATTGTGAAGATGTTTAAGGCAGTTATGATTCATTCATTGTCAGTTCTATCTGTCCTTGCTCTTCCTTTTCATCTCTCTCTCTCTCTCTCTCTCTCTCTCTCTCTCAGTCATCTCATCCCCTCCTCCCATCCCTTCCCACTTGTTATGTGTGTGGCTTAAGCTTACTTTTACAACGCAGCCGCACACTTGCACGCACAGAAATGTATACAAACACGCGCGCGCGCGTGCGCGAGCGCACAAGCATGCACGCACAAACACATGCATACATACATACATACATGCATACATACACACGCAAACACACATACAGACACAAAGTTAAATTATATACATTTTCCCCCGTATAACAAAGGCACATACGAATATGCCCACGTACGTGCACGCGCGCACACGCTCAAACGCATATACACACATGCACACATACCCATGTACACACACACACACACACACACACACACACACACACACACACACACACACACACACACACACACACACACACACACACACACACACACACACACACACACACACACACACACACACACACACAGATAGATAGATACGGTGCATTGATGTTTATGTACGCGCCAATGCGCAACCAGTCAGTAAAAAGAGAGAAATCAATATACACATTTTCAAGTCATTAGCTACACAGCCCAGCTTGTATTGTCACGCGCTCTACAGGCAGATCATAAAGGAAACAAACAACATTGTACAATCATTTTTTTTTTCTTTTCTTTTTATCTCTTCGCTCAAAACAGGAAACGCAGTGATGGAAATCAGCTTGACTGATAAAAAGATCACAGCGAACACGCTCTTGAAACAAACAGCCTATTGTTCTGTTACTACACACGTCCATTTCTCTGTCCTAATGTCCTTGTTTGTGTGGGTTTTTGTGCAGAATCTGATGGTGAAGACTGGATAAACAGGATTTAGGAGAAAGATCCAGGGTGGGTTTCTGATAAATTGAGAATCTTGAGATTCTTTTAACTATTTTTCTGTGGTGTCCCAGGCTGGCGTCAGAGGGTTATTCTGATGCTGCACATTCAAATCAAATGTGCATTGCAACACACAAACAAAATAATGCAAAACGATGCTGCTCTTAAGCATTCTGTTCTAAGTAGGCAACTGCATGACAAGATTCTACTCTGCACTTTCTTTAAAAATATATCCAGGCGTGGACCAGGCCCGAAAATACAATCACCTGCAGTCGTCGTCAGAAAATTTGATTATCGCTCCCAAAGATGCTTTCGTTCAGTGCATGAAACTCAACCGAGAGGTAAAATCTTGAGCTCAATCTTAAACTCACTGCACAATCAACTCTGGGTGGAAGCCAGCCTCGGGCTGATACACACACACACACACACACACACACACACACACACACAGAGGTAGTTTCTTGTTCTCTTTGTTTCGCCAGAAGTGGAGAATAATGTAGACGGGCGTCCTACGGTTGACAAAAAAGCGCGGAGAGGGCCAGAACCCATTCGAATTCATTCAGGAATTTGTGAGAACCTTATGAAATTATGGTGCTTAGAGCCTCGCCGACCACTAAGGTCATCTCAAGGCTATCGCCACGTTAGCATTTACTTCAAGTCAAGGCTAAAAAAAAGTACAAGAAAAACTTGCCACTGCGTCAAGCTTTTCACTCATTTTTTTTTCCAGAGTTTTAAACACTTAAATCTGATTTTTTAGAAATTTGTTCACTTCTTTCAAGATCTCCATTACCGTCCCAGGAGGGACATCACGAAACAAAGTCTTCAGAGAATCTTCCGTGTAATGTCTGTGTTGAATTCCATGTAGATCCCAGCAGTCAATGAACACTGGTTTCACAGTGAGAGGCTCGTCATTGGGAATACATGGAAGGCCCTCCTTCCCCTTTGACAAGTAATAACGAGTACGAAAAAAATACATGCCCCGTGCTCAGTCTGCACAGCACAGACCCAGCATTTCGATTCTTCACAACCAATGGAAGGGTCTCTTTTAGGTCTGGACGAATTTGGAACAGCTTGTTGTCCGTGTGGGTGTTCCATTCCTCTTGCCAAAGATCCTTACCATAAATCTTCACCGTCTGTGTATGGTAAGTAGGATCTTGACATTTTTATTTTTATTTTATTTTATGGCATTCTTGGCCAGCTGTTCTGTCATTTCACTACCTCGAATGCTAACATGACCTGGAACATAGGCCAAAACAACGTCATGCCCTTTGCTTGGTACAAGTGTAAAATTTTCATAAAATTCTAGCAGTTTCGATTGTGTCGCATTCTTGCAGGCAATCGACTCTAGGGCTGACAAGGAGTCCGAGAAAAAAAAAGTGTTTTGCATGGAGAACCATTTTTTACGCAAGAAGGTGCCCTCAGAAGCCGAGGTTGTAAAGTCAAGAGAGAATGCCAAATTTCCAGGTGGTGTTATAGGCTTTAAAAAAAAAACAACCACAACATGCTGCTTATTATCAAAAGCGTTTCGAACTGTGGTTTTCAGACGGACCAGATGGTCAGCGGTAGACCGATGCTTGCGGAAACCGCACTGTTCTTTCGCCAGAAGGCCGTCGGTCTCTAGTTTCCACACCAGTCTACCATGAACCATCTTCTCCATTAGTTTATAACTGCAGCTGGTCAGTGCAACTGGGCTGTAACTGGAAGGATTAGAGATGTATTTTCTTGGTTTTGGTATAAGGATGATGAGAGCTTTCTGCCGAGGATGGAAAAAAGCCTGTCGTCCAAATATGATTGTTGACTTTTGATAGAGTTTCTGCACAGGTTTTAGGAACGTGTTTCAAAAGTTTGTAAAGTATCTCATCCAATCCAGAAGATGAAGTGGTACAGGTTTGAAGGGCAGACTCTAATTCATTCAGTGTAAAGGGAGGGTTACAAATTTTCAGTATTGTCAGATAAAAAGTTGCAGGGATTTTTCTTTCAGGTTTTAGGTTTTGAGGAACAGGGCCGATTTATAGGTAGATGAAGTGTTTGATTCGATTGTGGAGGCAAGCAAATTGGCCACTGCCTTCTTCTCTGTAATTAAAGTGTCTGACAGCTTTAACTGGTTCAAAGATGGACAGGCGTTTTTTCCGTTTGATTTTCCAGAATTTTTACACTTTTTTCGTGGCTGTGTTGGAGGTCAACGTAGGGCAAAAATCCCTTCCGGTTCGTCGCTTGCTGTTTTTAAAAAATAAATATCGATTTCACCCTCAGCTGCTGACTTGGTATGCTGTGTGCCTCCGGTCTCCAAAAGACACGCCGATGAGTTGTTGTTTTTTTCTGCCTTTTTCGGACATCCCTACATTTAGCGTCAAAAAGGGTGTTCTGGGCATATGGGGCTTGGAGGTGGATGATGGAACTGCTGCTTTGGCACATTCTGAAATTATCTGGGTCAAAGTGTCTGCAGGATCCTCACTTTGCAGGACTCTATCTTCCTACAGCTCCACTCTTATTTAGGAAATTAAATTACCCAGTTGGCTTTGTCATAGTTCATGCGGTCAGGCAGAGAGGCACGTTCCACATCTGTGGAACGGAGGATGACAGGAAAGTGGTCACTCCCGTGCAGATCGTCGTGCACTTTCCATTCGTCGTCCAGGGCCAACGATGGATCGCTCACTGACAGATCTAGACACGAGAGAGCTTCCCAGAAGAAAGGTGGAGACAAGTAAGTGATTTGTCGTTTAGACGGCATAAGTCCATGTCTGAAAAAATGTTTTCCAAGAGAAGACCTCAGATTGATGTCACCTCACAGCCCCAGATTGGGGAGTGCCATCGAAGTGACCAAACAGCAAAAAAGGTCGTGGAAGCTGGCTGACAATATCTATGAGGTCCTGCCTCAGAACAGGAACAGAAACAGGAAGATAAATAGAACAGACATTTATTGTTTTATGTGGCGTGTCTCTTGCTGCCACCGCCTGTAAATGTGTATTTAGAGGAATAGTACTGTATAAAAGTAACTTATGTAAGAACAAAACAACATTTCCCTTTAATCCCTCCTGCTTGGGTTGAGCGAATCTAAAAATTGTATTAAAACTTGAAAGAGTTACAAGTTTACTATCTCTCTGCAGAGTTTCTTGTAGAGCCAGCTCTGTAGGTTTAAAAATTTGGCAAAGCAACTGGAGTTCTTGAAAAACTGCATTAAAACCATAGGCGTTCCACTGGACTATTGCCATAAAGATTAAAGATAAAATTGTAGCAGCTTAATCCATCTCTACCTCCTGGCCCACGATCAGTTGCGCTATTTTCTGATTTTCTCATATTTATTTATATCTGGCCGAGCCAGAACATCCACCACGCGACTCTGCCGAGTCCACGGGTTTTGCCTCATTTGGTTTTGGACGGGGGAAGCTGAGCACTCCCACCAGTCTGAGGGACTAGCTGACGGGAGAAAGGACGTGGGTGGGGTGTGGGGTGGGGGTGTGGGGTTGGGGCAGGGTGAGAGGTGGATAGCATGCCTCCACAAGAGTTTTCCCCCTCCCCACTGCCCAGCAGCTGAAGACTGCCGTACAGGATGAGAAGGGCTGGATACAGCGCCTCCACCCGAGGACGACTTGTCTACCTTGACTGGTGTGTCTGTCTACGTTCCTGTGAACCCTGTTTGGACGGCAACGCTAACAACCTTGGACCGTGCCACTCCTGCTTATGAAGGTCCGACCTTCGGCAAACTGGCCTCAACGATCTTCTTTGCTTTAGAAGAAGGGTATCTTCCTCTCCGTTGTCACTCTCTCGATTTCTGTCTATTCCTTCCAGGTGGGGCCGTCCTTGGAAGAAGACGGGTGGCTGGCTCTGCAATTCACGTAAGGGTTGGACCGTCACTTTCACTCTGGTGAACCACCTTTGAGCAGATGCCACGTGTCTATTCCTCCTTGCCTTTTTCCTACGTGCCCGAATTTCTGGCACATGAAGCACCAGAGAGGGGATGGCGCTCACAGAGACACGTACACCCGCAGGTAGCCATCTCTGAGGTGCTTTGGAACGTTAGTGCGACAGAAGGTGAGGGAACAGGTGTTGGTCGGGACTCTGTCCGACCCCTTGCATACCATGACTATGTAAACATCAGTGACACCTTGAGATGAAAGCTCCTTCTCAATCTCAGCCTCCGGGACCCCCTTCAGATCAGGGCAATGAATGGCCGCCTTCAGATCAGGGCAATGAATGACCTCCTTCAGATCAGGGCAATGAATGACCGCCTTCAGATCAGGGCAATGAATGACCTACTTCAGATCAGGGCAATGAATGACGGCCTTCGAGCAGTTCAGCCCTTTGTGAGGAGAGACCTTAACTGCCCGATTCACGAATCTGTCAGCTTTCAAAAGAAGTTCTGATTGTTTCTTTGACGAGCACTCCACGAGAAAGGAGCCATTTCTCAGTCGTTTGATGGATTTGAAGGTACCAGCCAGAAATTGAAACCCTTCTGGATGGCAAAAGGGCTGACTACGGACAAGGGCTTGTCAGCATCAGCACCCTCCACCACAAGGCACGATCACAAAATCAGATGACTCCTGAACCTTCCAATCGGAGTCGGAGTCGCTTTCCGTTCCTGGTCTCCTCCTCTTTGCAACTTTTGGGGGAAGAATTGATTTAGAAGTAATGTTTCTATGAATTTCAGGATTCATCCCTCCCTAACCCACCCACCATGGAGTCCAACTCAAGGGCCAGGGTCAAGGGAACACCAGCTCGACCCCTTCCAGGTTTCGGAAGGGATATACGACCAACAGTCAAGATCCAACTCCACCTCCCCCCACCCGATCCCCCCTCCCTCCCCCACCCCCCGATCATGCCCAGCTCCCAGGAACAGAGAACTGGACGCTGCAGGGGTTGCCGTATTTAGCCTAACTGCCAATCTTGACCCAGCCCCGCATAAGGGCATCTGATTGACACACGGGCCAGTGTGTGCCGCCTATCTAGGAGAGGTCCGAGCCAAAGGGATGTGTTGAGAGCAGCGTGCTCTCTCAATCCCCAGGATCTCATTCCCCTCCATCACAGGTCGCGCAGCACGGCAAACATGGCGGGCTTGAAGAAGACTGTGGAGAAAAAAGAATGTGGAAAAGAAAGCTTGACGGGGAAAAAAACGGTAAAAAAAAAAATTAAAAGAAAAAAAAAAAAAAAGAAGAAGAGAAGAGATAACAGCGAAAGGTATAGTGGGTCACTTTCAGTTTGGACATCACACACGATCTGTTCGGCATTGGAAGCCCTACAAGGGGCATCAGTACAAAACAACCACGTCTTCAGCCTGATCAGTTTCGATGGTTATGCGGGCTGTCAAGAAAGGCCTAGAAAGCGATAAACCTTCAGAAGTACTGATGCCCCCACCGACCTAGCTCACTCAGTCACTGACCACTAAGCCTCCTGACCATGACGAGGTGGTGACCCCTCGGGAGGTTGTGAGAACCTATAAAAAAATAAATAAATACAAAAACTCACCGTAAGGGATAGGACTCTTTCTCCCACGTCTTCCACACTGTTTAAGCTTCACCACCCTCACCCATCATCCTCCAGAATCCACTGCACCCCCCCCCCCCTCCACCCACAGCTATAGTTGTCCTGAAGTCAAGCACAGACAGTCCAAGGAGGTCACCATGAGTGCAGTGCAGGGTCTCCCCTGGTTGCTGGGTTCACAGTGATTTGACACTGGTTTCTGTCTCTTCCTCTGTTCGTCTATGTGTCTGTCTCTGCCTCTCTCTGTCCATGTCTATGTCTCTCTCACGCCTACATCAGGTACTGGTTAAAACGTTTACAAGTGTATGAATATAGACTCCATGTACAAGCTTATAAAATAATGTATAATTCAGATAGTAGAGTGAAAATCACTTGGGCAACAAATATTCGAAAGTGTCTGTGGCTATGGTTTTTCGTTTGTTTGGCTAAATCGAAGTGTTGGGTGTGTTGAAAGTTTCTTAGTTTGTTTTAAACAACGCTTGACAGATTGTAGATGGCAAGACTGGAATTGTATATATATATTGTATCTTATTTTATAAAATTGTATATATTGTATTATATTTTAATGAATATGAATGGGACTATCAGATATATGTTGTTTAGAATTTGTGTTTCTGATATAGCCATGCATAGTTAAAGGTACAAGAAAAAAAATGAAATATGCATATATCCGATGTGCAGAATCGAGACAGTGGATAAGTTCACTTTGCTTTTTGCTGTCCGGCACTGGATGATCTTAGAAGAAAATTCATCCCTCACATGTATTATAGTAGACCAACCTTGTTCAGGCTAACAGTACTAATGTTTTACAGAAATGAATCTGTTATCAAGAACTTGGCAGTTTTCCTGTAAAAGTCATTCCAGAGGAGAAGCATGATGAGTTGGGACTACGATATTGTTCAAGTACACAGTATTCACGAATTACATGTATGATATTTATGTGCACATCAATATCTGATTTTTTTTTTTTATTCATGTGTACCTCCTTCAAATGGGGCCATGGTCTTTCTTGAGTAAAACATCGTTATCGTTATCGTTATGTGACTCCCACACTCACTGTTGACTTGATACTGTAAACTGTTTGCGCTCAAAATGCAGGGCGAAATTAATGCCACTGAGACTGTATAGAAAATAGGGCAGCTATAAAGCATTGTTGATAACAAACGTGAAAAAAAACCTGTCGACATAATGTTTTTTTGTGGATGTCCAGATTCGCGATTCTGATGCGAAAGAAGCATTCTGGCTTCCAGCATGGAAACATATGTTCTTGACACAGCAGTCCTCTTGGCGTTGCACTCTGACAATTAATTGTGTACCTATGGGCGCGCGGGGGCTTGTGTGAGAGAGTGGGGAGGGTGGAGAGAAAGAGGAGCAAAACGGGGATGGAGGAAATAAGATGTGCACATGTGGGGAAAGACTTGTGCTGTTACATCCTTTTCTTTACAAGAAAAAGGTATTTAATGCAAGTATTTACCTTACATAAGTTGAAAGTGAATCATGCACCATATCACCATAAATCAGCTCACATTCCTCAGCGTGTAGTGTCGGAGTTTTCATGTGGCAAGGTTTTCTACTTCTTTACCAAATATTGCAAAGATTGTATATCGCAGACACCAAACACCAACGTTTATAAGAGAAATTTCACAAGGCAGGATGTGTGAGATTATGATGCAACCAGTTTCCTTATAATAATAATAATAATAATAATAATAATAATAATAATAATAATAATAATAATAATAATGTACATTATATAGCGCCTTTTCTCTCTAAGAGCTCAGGACGCTTTACATGAAAGAAATATATTACAAGTTACATAAAACATTCATGACCACTCTTTCTCAAAATCCCCCCCTACCCTCCACCCCCACACACACTCTTCCTTACCCACTCTACATACATCCAAAGTGAGCTGACATTGGTGGTGCTGGAGAACAAGGAAGCTGAGAGTGCTTATAGATAGGTTTTAAAAAGATGAGTTTTTAGTCATAAGCGAAAAGCAGAAATAGAATCAGATGCACAGATATGATAAGGAAGGTTGTTCCAGATGTGAGGAGCAGCAAAGAAGAAAGAACGTTTACCATCGTTTCTTGTATTGACATGAGGAAGTTTCAGAAGATAACAGTCAGAAGAAGAGCGGAGATTTCTTGCGGGAGTGTAAACACTGATAAAGTCAGAAAGATATGAATGTACTGCGGAGTACAAAGCAGAATAGCAGAGACACGCAACTTTGTATTTAATTCTCGCTTCAATGGGGAGCCAATGTAGAGTGTGGAGGTGAGGAGAATCGTGATCAGTATGTGGGACTCTGAGAGTCAGACGGGCAGCATTGTTTTGAAGTTTTTGAATACGCTGAAGAATATTATTGGGACAGCCTATGAGAAGAGAATTATAGTAGTCAATTCGTGACAGCACAAAAGCAGAAATAAGAGTTTTAGGAGTTTCAACAGAAAGGTACTGACGGATACAGATGATGTGACGAAGTTCACAATTGACTATGCATATCAGATTTACTACCTGAGCATGCATGCTGAGGTTTGAATCAAGAATGACTCAAAGGTTCTTTGCTGATTTAGAAAACTGAACTGTGGCATCACCAACCACAATAGCGGCAGGAAAAGAAGTAGATGTGGACACTCTTGCAGATGAAATAATCATAGCTTCAGTTTTGTCATCATTTAACTTTAGTTTGTTGAATGTCATCCACGACTTAACATCACATCCTTATCTTATCTGTCTTTTTTTTTCTTTTTCTTTTTTTTTTTTTGTCTTTAAAAAAAAATATATTCATTTTTAGGGAGGGGGAGTTCCAAAGTCAGCAAACGTTCTGGTGCTCAGTATTTACTGTCGACAGTACGCTCACTGTTAAGTGTGTCTGTGGATGTTTCTCAGCTGCAGCTGACAAGTTTTGAAGGTTTTGAATTTATCTATCATTTCTACCAGCACGTTCCAGACCATCGTCACCTCATCAAAAAGCCACGCCTGTTCAGTGTAACAGTGAACATGAACACCACAGCAACAGCACTCGTCACCATCAGCACATCACGCAATGCTTCCGACGGTTGCAGACGGTTGCATTTCGAAGGCTTTGTTCCGTGGGACAATCCCGAAAACATAGTCAGTCAAGAGACCGAAGCTTTCTTCGAACGGTTGAAAGGCGCCATTGTTTTGCCGTTTTTGTTTTTGATTGGTGGGCCGGCTAATGTCCTCAACATGGCGGTGTTTTACAAGCAGGGGTTGAGGGAGAGGATCAACTTGTGTCTTTTTGCATTGGCGCTTTGTGACGAGCTCTATCTGGTCACCTGTGTGCTGCAGAATGCCGAGAGAATGTACACACAGTTTGCATCTCCAGGACAAAGGTAAGTAGTCCGTCAGTCTTTCTCTCTGTCTGTCTTCCGGCTTCTGTCCAGCTGTTTTTTTTTTGATTGTTCATTTGCTTCATCATCTTCATCATCATCATCATCATCATCTTCTTCTTCTTCTTATTTTGTTTCTTCTTCCTTTTCTCTTCTCCTTCCTTTTCTCTTTCTCTATCCCTCTTTCTCTCACCCTTGTTCCTCTCTCTTTCACCATGTCATTCAGAAGCCACAAACATTCAAGTTTTCCAAATGAAAGCATTCCACAAATTCGCTTTAAAACACTCTGATTAATAATCATTACATTGTATTGTATTGTATTGTATTGTATTGTCTAACCCTTTGTGACAAGGGTTCTCTCTGTGATATTCAGGCTTCTTTTCCCAGTGACAGCTACAGTACATCGCCACCTTTTCTTTTCCTTCTTTTCTGCCTTCCATTTTTTTTTTTTTTTTTTTTTTATTTTTTTTTTTTTACAATCAAAGTGGATTTAACTATAGAATTTTGCCAGGGTAAACTTTTATGTTACCGTGGCTTCTTTTACGTGCGCTGTGTGCATGCTACACACGAGACCGCAGTTTATCGACTTTTCCGAATGAATAGCGTCTAGACCACGACTAGGTCTAGTAGAAGGGGAGAAAACTTACAAAAGACTGTCGGATTCGATTCCTTGCGCTCAGATTCTCTCGCTTCCTACGTGGACGCGTTGCAACTAAGCCTCCACCCGGCAGTCATTAATTTTGATCAATAAGTCAAAAGGTGTTTTTGCTTGTTGGTGTTTTTCTTCATCTTGTCAGGAATGGACCAGTCCTGACGTTCATTGTGAACCACAACCTGATCGGTTTCTTCGGATTTACTTTTGTTTCTCAGGTGACTATTAAACGTACGTGCATGCGCGACCGCATGTGTGTTTATGTGTGCGTGTGTTTACGTATAATGTCTGTGTGGGCGTGCGCGCGCGCGCGCGCGTGTGTACGTGTGTGTGTGTGTGTGTGTGTGTGTGTGTGGTGTGTGTGTGTGTGTGTGTGTGTGTGTGTGTGTACATAACCTCTTGGTTGTATGTAAACTGTAAATTTTGTGTGCAACATTCCAAGCATGATTGTTATTTTGAGTCTCTCTTGATCCAAGCGTCCACTGTGCACGCAAAAATGCATGCACACATGCATACACACGCCCACACATATACGAACGCACACACACACACACACACACACACACACACACCACCTCACACACCTGAACAAAAGAGCTGACAAAAGTCCATGCCCACTAAACATTTTTTTATCCCAAAGTTAATATAACATTATTTTTGTAATTATTCTTTTTTTATCGTTTAGAAAACGATTGGTGCCTTGAATGCTTACAATAATCAATTAATTGATGTATTTCATTCAAGTCAATGACAAACCATTCCACTGTCAAAAGGGTTTGGGAATTTTTGTTTTATTGTTCTTTATACATCCCCTCTCCCCAAGTACGTCCAACTCTCACCCGCTTTCCAAACCTATTTTATTTGGGTGTACATATATATTTGTGTTGAAATGAATACATGCGTGTGTGTCTGAATCACCTTGTAGTGAGTAGACAATAAACCAAGAAGAACAAAAAGATGATGATGATGATGATGATCATGGTGAAGAAGAAGAAGAACTGACAAGGCATTTTCTGCCCTATATTTCAGGTCATCTCAGCGATCATTGCCAGTGAGCGATGCTTCTGTGTCATCAGTCCTCTGCGTTCTCATCTCGTCCTCACCACCCGCACTATGGCTGCCATCCTCGCCATCGTCTTCGTCATCGTTATGACATTGCTCTTCATCGTAGCCACGCGGTATCGCATGGTGTGTGTGTACGACCCGGTGTCCAACGCTCGCTTCAACGTAATTGATGGAGGGGAGTTTTACTATCGCAATCAGGTTAGGTGTATTCGCTTTGGTCTTTCACTTTATTATAGATGTTTTAAAGCATTTACTTATTTCTTTATCCAAGTGATGTTGTTCTCATTTGTTGAGTGGGTTTGCAACGCCGTTGCTGTTTTCAGGCTGTTCTTTCGAATACGTTTTCAGATTCATTATACCACTACATATACGTCGTTGGTATGGATCTTCTGTTGGTCTTATTTGTAGGTGTCAGGAAACTTTCTGGGCGGCTAGGCTGTGATATGTCTGTCCACAGTCTTACACAGGCTGCTGAGGTGAATAAATCCAATGCCGTTCCTCCAGGGGTGTTGGAGCATGCTGGTCACGCGGCCTGGTTGGCTGGACCCGTTGTCCAGATGTTTCTCGGTTTCTCATCTCTTCGATGTACAATACATAGAAGCAACAGCAATTACACAGCCGTCATGTTGTATCCTCTTCTTTTTTCTTTCTTTCTTTCTAGCTCTTGAACTTGAACTTGAATTGGAATCAGAGAGAGCGCAAACACCCATACAACATCCAATCCTTGACCAATAAACATACATAACCAGGGCCCCCATTTCAGAACACACACACACACACACACACACACACACACACACACACACACACACACACACACACACACACACACACACACACACACACACACATTGACTTATATCCATTACGTAACAAACTTACCAGACACTGACTTTGTCGGGAGTCTACAGAAAACTGCAGTTTGTCATCTGCAGCTCTGGTTTTTCAGTTCAACCCGGTGATATTGTGTGCATTGTTTTCAAAAACTCATCGCTGGGTTGAATGAAGAAACCTAAACCTGACCCCGCTCGGCATTCTTAAAGAAAAAAAAGATAATAATAATTATATATATATATATATATATATATATGTGTGTGTGTGTGTGTGTGTGTGTGTGTGTGTGTGTGTGTGTGTGTGTGTGTGTGTGTGTGTGTATGTATTATATTGTATGTGAGCAAAATGACATAGGCCTACATTATCTTGTAGTTTTGCTTTCAAACGCCAACAGCAATTGATCACATTATGAGTGTGACACTGAAACAAACAACAGAATAAAAAGCCGACGCTCGCTCCATGTATGATATAAACCATAAAGATCCATGATGGATCCTTTCCACTTTTCTTTTTTTGCTTCTTTGTTTTGTTTTGTTTGTTTTTCTTGTTTTTCTTTCTCTTTGTTTATGACAAATCACACGTGTCAATGAAGCATTATACGGACCGGAATTCTTACACACCCCTCCCCTCCACTGAACCATGAGTGGTGGTCAGGGTGCTAGTCTTTCGGGTGTGACTATAGAACCAGATCCCATACACAGCATGCGCCTAGCACGCGTGAAAGAACCCACGGCAACAAAAGGAGTGCCCCTAGCAACATCATGTAAACAAATCCACATTGGCAGTCAAAACTAATACACTTGCAGACGGAAGGGAAAACAGAAATCGGGTGGCGCTGTACTGTGGTGGCGAGCAGGGAGAGCAGCGTGAATTCCAAACACGGCAATCTGTTGTGACAAAAAGTATGTACAATGCAATAGAATACAGCACAATACAATACAATACAATGCAATATAATACGATGTGATGCGATTCAATACAATATAATGCAATACAGTACAGTGTTATGCAGTGCAATACAATCCAGTTATCCTGTTTGTGCAACCGAGTATGGGCCTGTGTATTGTCACTGAGAGCAATGGTTTGATTAACACCTTTTGATATAGCATGCATGCGTGTAAGTAATGATACAATCACTGTTAAGGTCTGGCAGATAAAAGCGACGTGTTCTGCAGTAAAAGATGTACTCTAAATCAATTTTACTCCATCCGTTTGTGATACAGGAACTCGTGGACTACTTAGACTCCTTAGTGTTCGGGATGGTTGTGCCCGGAGCAACGATGTTAGTGGTGACGGTCACCACCATAGTGACCGCGGTCAAACTCCGCCAGGCTGTCGCCTGGAGGTCAGAGACATCCAGCGGGGCACTGTCAGCTCGGGAAGTGGCCGTGACTAAGATGCTGGTCGTCAACTCGATTCTCTTTATGGTGTGCGGGACCCCCAGTCTGCTGTTCAGGTTTGGCATGAACCATGTTTCTTTAATCTTCTTCTTCTTCTTCTTAATTAAAGCTGTTTGTTTCATTCAAAGAAACAACAGGATATGAACACAGAAGCACAAAATGCATGGGAGGGACTTCAAACATGCCTCGTTTAAGCCCTACCCAATAAGAAACAAGCAATCACAAAAACTTATGCGGCCAAGTTAATGGAACCAAACTGATTTAATCACATTGACAAGTATGGGGCAAAACAAAAAAAGACAGAAAGAACAGAAAAAAATGCATAAAGAGACACAGAATTACAAATGTAAAAGTATTTTAAAAAGGAAACAGTACGTGATGTGAAAGAACAAGTAGAGGAAAGAGGTATGGTGGCTCACAGAATAACTGCTTTGCAGTACTAATTTACAGAAGGTCTAGCTCCATCGCAGTATTGCTATTAGAGAATTCAGAATCGCCCAGATTTCAAAACAAATCCGAGTAATCTCAGAACTGTTAAACATTCCAGTTCCAGGGGAGAGTGTCAATTGGTTAGAGACGAATGTTAATACGAGGGGTGTTGATTAAAGATCTCCCCTGGCCCACCTCCCATGGACTGAGAGGAACGAAACTTGGCACACTTATCAGTCCTTCTCTGTATGGTACCACCAAGGGTGACACACTTCTCCCATTGCTTTATGCGGCTGTGAAGGCCTTGCCTGTAGGTCTGCATGTTGCCCCAGAAGCCACAACTTGACCTCGGAAATAAGCGTTTCATCATCTGGGAAGTGCTTGCCCTTCAAAAAATACTTCATAGTAGGAAAGAACTGGAAGTCAGATGGTTCCAGGTCGGGGTAGTAAGGGGGTGAGGAATAATTTTATAGCTGCAGGGCCGTGCTTATGTCTGGTCAACATGTGAGCTGTGAACCGTCTTGCAGAGGCGTGCACCTTTGGTCAGCATGCTACGCCTTTCGGTTCTGATGGCCTCCCGCATTTTCTGCAGCAATAGAGCGTAGTATGTCCCGGTAAATGTGGTACCCTTTGCCAAGAAATCCATCATCACTACTCCGCACTGGTCCCATAAGACTGTGAACTGACTTTGCCCGTTGGACACATGCCTTCTTCAGAAGTGGTGAGACAAAATGCTTCCATTGCATCGACTTGCCACAAGTCTCTGGATCATAGTGATGGATCCATGTTTCGTCCTGCATGATTAGTCTGAGTCCTCCAGGTTTTCTTGGTACATGGCAAAAAGAGCTTGGGAGCACAGGAGTCTTTCGTGCTTCTGAAAAGGTGTGAGCAACCGGGCCATCCATCGTGCACACAATGTCAGCATGTGCAACTGGTCATGGATGATTTTTGTCACAGACCCCACACTGCTCTTGACATCTTGGGTTAGTTGGCAAATGAGGCGATCCTCTAAAATGGCGGCCTCTACTTGTCGGATGGTGTCTTCATCAATGACGGAATGTGGTCGCCCGGGAATGGGAGCCGTTTCCAACGATGTCCGACCACACGTCTTCCGAAGGGGCATCCTCCCCATAAGTCTCTTTCATCTCATCGAACGTCTCCCTTGGTGTGCGGCCTCTAAGGTACACAAACTTGACGACCGCTGTGCATTCAAATGGCTCCATTATCACACCTTGCTCCACTATAGCATCTGCAAAAGACAAATTGTTATGAGTTCAGAGGTTCAAATTACCACATGAACTACAGAGATATTTATCATTGTTATGAGTTCAGAGGTTCAAATTACCACATGAACTACAGAGATATTTATCATTGTTATGAGTTCAGAGGTTCAAATTACCACATGAACTACAGAGATAGTTATCATTGTTATGAGTTCAGAGGTTCAAATTACCACATGAACTACAGAGATAGTTATCATTGTTATGAGTTCAGAGATTCAAATTACCACATGAACTACAGAGATATTTATCATTGCTATGAGTTCAGAGATTCAAATTACCACATGAACTACAGAGATAGTTATCATTGTTATGAGTTCAGAGATTCAAATTACCACATGAACTACAGAGATAGTTATCATCATACATGTGCAGCTTCAGCCCCCTACAATAAAAAGTAAGTCAGGAGAAATCTTTCACACAAAGAAATCTGTTATGATAATAAGAAATGCAAAATACAAATACAAACCAAAATCTTTAAAGAACATCCCTCGTATAACGAGGGCAGTGGTGGAGAAAGTGATCAGCTGTTTCATTGGGGTCACCAAAAGTACACCCTGGGTCATTCAATAGATGTCTTTTGTGTAAGTCTGAGTTAAGGTTACTTGTGTGTGTGTGTGCGCGCGCGTCCATGCGTTCGTGTGTGTGTGTGTGTGTGTGTGTGTGTGTGTGTGCGCGCGCGCGCGCGCGCGAACGTACGTGCGTGCGTGTGTTTGCTAGTTCAACAAGTGTCATGCTTCACAACTTTTGAACATGTACATCTTCTTATGGTCATATACACGGTTATCTAGGCTGTGAGGAATACAGACAAATAAGTTAAATGGGTCTGTGTTTAAAACACACAGATTGAGAATGATCATAAGAAACACTGTCTTCAATGTTCGTCTCTCACAGATTCACCATACTGTTCTTCCCCAAAGTCAAGCCCGGCAGTCAGAACCAGAATCTCTTCCTGTCTCTGCTGTGGCTGGTGGAGATCGCTTCCTACATCAACTCTTCTTTCAACATCGTCGTCTACCACAGAATGGGGTCCAGGTTCAGGGACACCCTCAGCATGATTCTGTGCAGGTGGGCAAAGACCACCAAGGTGAAGGTTGTGGAAAAACCCACAGGCGATGACTGAGTGGTGTCAGTATTGGTAACATGCATGACGAATCACTTCGAAATTGGCCCATTTTCATTACTATTCTGTTTAGATCCATTTGATTTCTCGGTATCTTTCACTTTACTATGTTTTAAGGTATTTACTTATTCATTTGGTTTATTTAACTTCATTTTATATGAATATTTAAAAAAATAAAAATTAAAAAAAAAAATTAAAAAGAGAGAGAGAGACAGAGAATATATACTGGTGTAGGCTCCTGAGGTATGACCAGCGTGTTCGATGTACGCGTAGGTCGGGCATCTGCTTTTCTTTCTTTTTTTTCTTTGTTGTTGTTGTTTAAGGGAGCTGTGAGAACGCTTCGAACCTCCTTGAAAGCGAAACGTCTAAACTGATCATGTTTAAATTAAAAGATAGAAAGAGCAGTTGTGTTCTGAGGTGTAAAGATAAATCAATAAGTTACGACTGAATACTTTCTAGTATGGCTCCATGTCGACATTTGATCTATGCCTTTTGGAATATGGTGTTTGAAGAACAGGAAAGGATTTTTGATTTGTTGATAATTTCTCACTTTTCTCCTTCCTTTATCATTGTGTCCACTGAACTTTAGCACACATTATTTTTGTTCTAAAATGTTTTACGAACTTACACATGGTTGTACTGGTCATTGCTTGTACACATTTCAATGAAGTGTTCGTGTTTGGTGTTGTTCTTTTGTCAAAATAAATATCCTTGCTAAAACGTTTTGGGTTGTTTCTTTTCCGGAGTATTTATCTGTCTTCAGTATGTCTGTCAGTAAACTTGGGGGTATTCTCAAAACATTCTAGCATCACAAGGGCGTGTTCTTATCCAGACAAAGAAAGGAAGAATACGTTCTGGTCAAACAGAACTCACACGAGAGGAGCTGAACGTCTGTTTTTGTTGTAGTTTTTTTTAACACGAACATGCATGCACTTGGTCACGTAAAACCCTGGCTTGTATACAAATGCAGACATTAGAACGGAATACTGGAATTGTCCGTTGTTATCAAAAAGATGACAAATCACATTGCTGAGGTTATGTAACTGGTTATGAGAGAGGCTGGGGAGGGGAGAGAGAGGGAGTGAGGGAGAGGAGGGACAGAGGGAGAAAGAGAACGAGAGAGAGGGAGAGAGTGACCGTCTCTGTTAGTAAATACAGCTCTCCTCACACATAACTACAACAACAACAACAACAACAACAACAACAACACACACACACACACACACACACACACACACACACACACACACACAGCAACTGCAACAACCACACACACACACACACACACAGACTCACGCACGCATGCACACACACACACACACACACACACACACACACACACACACACACACACAGCCTTCTCTCTTAATCATTTTCTCAGAGGTTTACAATGCACTGCATTATCAAGGATGACTCAGACATGGTTATGGGAACAGCAATGGATGAATGCCAACCAGTCAACACCACCATCAGTCTTACCAGCTATTTCTGTCACTCGACAGCGTTGTAGGGGAGAGCTGCTTGTTCCTTTCTGAAATCATTCTGAACTGACAGGGCAAAAAACAAAACATAACAAAAAAACAAACCTGTAATACTACAATGTTCTTCACCTTGACCTTCAAACCTCAAGGCCACATGGGTGTGGGTTTTCCCATATTATCCTTCACCGCACTTCATCATTTACCCACTTATTCCCACGTCGTGCGTCTGTCACGCCCATAAGAAACAATTCAGCATTACTTATCTGTAGTTCGTAAGTCCGTAAACCCCATACTCACTCTTGTCAACTTAACAGCGCTCCCCTATTTAGACATGTATTATCCATTAGCCACCTGTTACTTGTCTGCTGCATAAAGTAGGTGCTTCAAAACGTGTGGGTCCGAGTCCACAAAGTCGGAACAGGAGTAGGTGTTTTCGTGACGTTTGTATTTATTTGCCATACTTTACTACTTAAACTACTTAGCATGGGCAATAGAAGATATGTGAAAATATTTTCCATGCAGAATTTGAGGAATACATGAATTATACAGTTAGTTCGACAAAAATGATTTTAAAGTAGTTTTTAAGACAAAAATACGTCTTCCAGGTGCAGCACATTGAATGTTTACTGATGAACCCACAGCTACAATGTTTTCAGTCACTCCCCCCCCCCCCCCCGCACTTCATTGCCAACACAGTCAATGCATTGTCATTTCCTTGAGCTGGCAACTGCTTACCGCTTCAGAATTTCACTCTGCCGAAATACACTTAATATATCCGCTCTAAATTTGGGAATATCCAACATATCACTTTAACTCGTTGGTGTCCCAAATTTGGACATGGTTGATTAAGAACCATGGGTATTCACAATGATCAAATGCTGAGACAAAACAATTTTCATTCGGCTCTGATAGTGTGTTTAATAATAAAGTTTTGTTTGATCACTGAAAATCTTGCTGGTTTGTTAGTCTTTCAGAAAGATAAAAAAAATGAAATTTGTGGTCGCGGGTATGATATTGTCTTGAGACTCATTGATTATGTGTCTGGGAATGTGCCCAAAGTGAACAGCTGGTGTGCGCGGGAGACAGTCAGACAGGGGAATGTGCCCAAAGTGAACAGCTGGTGTGCGCGGGAGACAGTCAGACAGGGGAATGTGCCCAAAGTGAACAGCTGGTGTGCGTGGGAGACAGTCAGACAGGGGAATGTGCCCAAAGTGAACAGCTGGTGTGCGCGGGAGACAGTCAGACAGGGGAATGTGCCCAAAGTGAACAGCTGGTGTGCGCGGGAGACAGTCAGACAGGGGAATGTGCCCAAAGTGAACAGCTGGTGTGCGCGGGAGACAGTCAGACAGGGGAATGTGCCCAAAGTGAACAGCTGGTGTGCGTGGGAGACAGTCAGACAGGGGAATGTGCCCAAAGTGAACAGCTGGTGTGCGCGGGAGACAGTCAGGCAGGGGAATGTGCCCAAAGTGAACAGCTGGTGTGCGCGGGAGACAGTCAGACAGGGGAATGTGCCCAAAGTGAACAGCTGGTGTGCGCGGGAGACAGTCAGACAGGGGAATGTGCCCAAAGTGAACAGCTGGTGTGCGCGGGAGACAGTCAGACAGGGGAATGTGCCCAAAGTGAACAACTGGTGTGCGCGGGAGACAGTCAGACAGGGGAATGTGCCCAAAGTGAACAACTGGTGTGCGCGGGAGACAGTCAGACAGGGGAATGTGCCCAAAGTGAACAGCTGGTGTGCGTGGGAGACAGACAGGGGAATGTGTCCAAAGTGAACAGCTGGTGTGTGTGGGAGACAGACAGGGGAATGTGCCCAAAGTGAACAGCTGGTGTGCGTGGGAGACAGTCAGACAGGGGAATGTGCCCAAAGTGAACAGCTGGTGTGCGTGGGAGACAGTCAGACAGGGGAATGTGCCCAAAGTGAACAACTGGTGTGCGCGGGAGACAGTCAGACAGGGGAATGTGTCCAAAGTGAACAGCTGGTGTGCGTGGGAGACAGACAGGGGAATGTGTCCAAAGTGAACAGCTGGTGTGTGTGGGAGACAGACAGGGGAATGTGCCCAAAGTGAACAGCTGGTGTGCGTGGGAGACAGTCAGACAGGGGAATGTGCCCAAAGTGAACAGCTGGTGTGCGTGGGAGACAGTCAGACAGAGAACCGTGCAGATCTGATGTAAGAGAGAGTACGCGACGTTGATCTTTTCTTCCTGCATTCTCTCAAATAATGAGACACACAGCCAAGTTTCAGTGAAATCCAATTATGTTCCTTTATTTATTAAAAAAAACTCTGACAGTGTATCTTCAACAAAAAATAGCACATTATCTTATAGTGCACATACACAGTTCTCTATAATAAAACAACAGCACCACTCTTCCCCTCAGCAATGACTCTGTAGAACCTAGGGCAGTTTTAAACAATCATAGTCAAGACATGATCAGTAGTCCATAGGTTTTGGCAGACAAGACCTCTTAAGACATTTTCACACAAACTATGCTGAAAGTTTTTGTATATGATCTTTTTTAATGAATAAATAAGTCTGTACCACTTAGCTTTCTTCCTTATGATGTAAATTTTTTTTCAACCTACAGTACTCATGAGCTAGCGGAGTTGTTCATTGCCTTCAAATGTGAACAGTATATAAACCACAAGGTGTGCCTGGATGGATTCCTCATGGAACAAGTCACAGACCCCTTCCTTTGTGAAATGTGAATATATATGAGCATCAGTATACATGGTCCTTTCAAGGAAAGAGGGAAATCCCACAGAAAGTGACAGGAACTATCCAGTCCATCTGGCTCAGACCTGTGAAACATGTTTCTGGGGCAAGGCTGCACCGAAAAAGTGCTGGACAAACAGGACTTTTAAGACAAAGTCTGGCGGTTCAAACAGGTGTAACCCAGTCTTTATTGTCACAGCTGTCATGATTTCCTGATTGTGCATGGTGAGCTTATACCATGGCGATTTTATGATACATCATCAATAAATAATGTTTATCTATAGAATTACTTTAGATATAAAGGGGGCATTTTGGCTTACATTTCTTTTGTTTAAAAAAAAGTCTTGAAAGATGCGAATTACTCTGAATCCAAATATTATCTGACATGGGCATCCTGTTTTCAGAAGTGAGTTTGTCAAGCCTGCACTCAAGTTGCTGCATGCAAGCCACATGAAGCTGAAATATGGCCCCTCTCATTTGGGGGTAATGGTAGTAGGAGTGAGGGAGGGTGTGCATCCTGTAGTCATGACAAAATTAATCGCACAAATAAACAAAATATCACAGAAGTATTACATGACCTGACCGGTCCTGTTTGCTTTTTTGTTGCTCTTCTGTTTTTTGTTCCTTTCGCTTCTTAAAAGCAAAAACAAACCCTTGTATGACTTAAGTTTTAAAAAATTAGCATTTATCAACTTGAACGTTGTCATATTCGATGTGAGTAAAAATACTTTGAAATGGTCACTGTGAAATATCCTTAATTGAGAGAACAGACCCTTTCTGGCATGAAGGAAAAAAACAAGAAAAAACAGAACATGAAAAAGTGGTCCCAATGGTCTATTTGAGCTGCCCCAACAAGGACATTTCTCACACACACACATGCACGTAAGCACACGACAGACTGGCCTTGAGAGGATTCAGACTTACTGCTGCAACTTTGTGAGCTTGATGAAAAACTACGTGAGGGCGTGGTGGCAACCCAAATGCATGGGGGAATGCTGGGAAAAGCATACGCAGTTTGTATGAGGGAAAGTTCACGTTACTGGAAAATATCACTGGTACCCAACAGGAAACCAATTTTTGTAGAAAAATTTCTTCACACTTAAAAGTGTTTTTTCATGATTTTGGCAAATTCTAAAGTAGGTGGTTCTATTCTGTACAATGAAAATGTTCACCCTTGAGATTTGCACCTTCAGAACTCACCTGAATTTGTTCTATTTCTTCAAAATTCAATTTATTGATTGCCACAATGCTTTGTTGAGACAATGTTCTGCTGTTTAAAATCTCATTCTGTGTAAAAGTTACAACCAACCTGATCCTTCATGCTGCAAATCTAATTCAGCATTCTTCTTCTGATAGAAGTTAACTGTGTGTGTGTGCGTGTGCGTGTGAGTGTGTGCGCACGCACATGCCTGCATTTTAGAGATCTGAACACAGACCAGTTCAGCAACAATGACAAGTAAACTGGTGGCCTGGCAGTTTTATCTGTTTCAAAGAAAAAAAAATCCCTGCTTCAGTTCCTGAAGTGACCCGATATTTCTTCACCTGTTCCACCAGAGGTTGTGAGGTTGCTGCTGTGCAGAAAGCCTCCACATTAATCACAGTTAGGATTTCTTTTGTTTGTTGGTCACTGGGTACTTGTCTTTGTTGTATCTTTTGTTTGTTGGTCACTGGGTACTTGTCTTTGTTGTATTGTTTGTTGGTCACTGGGTACTTGTCTTTGTTGTATTGTTTGTTTGTTGGTCACTGGGTACTTGTCTTTGTTGTATTGTTTGTTTGTTGGTCACTGGGTACTTGTCTTTGTTGTATTGTTTGTTGGTCACTGGGTACTTGTCTTTGTTGTATTGTTTGTTTGTTGGTCACTGGGTACTTGTCTTTGTTGTATTGTTTGTTGGTCACTGGGTACTTGTCTTTGTTGTATTGTTTGTTTGTTAATGGGTACTTGTCTTTGTTGTATTGTTTGTTGGTCACTGGGTACTTGTCTTTGTTGTATTGTTTGTTGGTCACTGGGTACTTGTCTTTGTTGTATTGTTTGTTTGTTGGTCACTGGGTACTTGTCTTTGTTGTATTGTTTGTTTGTTGGTCACTGGGTACTTGTCTTTGTTGTATTGTTTGTTGGTCACTGGGTACTTGTCTTTGTTGTATTGTTTGTTGGTCACTGGGTACTTGTCTTTGTTGTATTGTTTGTTGGTCACTGGGTACTTGTCTTTGTTGTATTTTTTGTTTGTTGGTCACTGGGTACTTGTCTTTGTTGTATCTTTTGTTTGTTGGTCACTGGGTACTTGTCTTTGTTGTATTGTTTGTTTGTTGGTCACTGGGTACTTGTCTTTGTTGTATTGTTTGTTTGTTGGTCACTGGGTACTTGTCTTTGTTGTATTGTTTGTTTGTTGGTCACTGGGTACTTGTCTTTGTTGTATCTTTTGTTTGTTGGTCACTGGGTACTTGTCTTTGTTGTATTGTTTGTTGGTCACTGGGTACTTGTCTTTGTTGTATTGTTTGTTTGTTGGTCACTGGGTACTTGTCTTTGTTGTATTGTTTGTTTGTTGGTCACTGGGTACTTGTCTTTGTTGTATTGTTTGTTTGTTGGTCACTGGGTACTTGTCTTTGTTGTTGGTCACTGGGTACTTGTCTTTGTTGGTCACTGGGTACTTGTCTTTGTTGTTGGTCACTGGGTACTTGTCTTTGTTGTTGGTCACTGGGTACTTGTCTTTGTTGTTGGTCACTGGGTACTTGTCTTTGTTGGTCATTGGGTACTTGTCTTTGTTGTTGGTCACTGGGTACTTGTCTTTGTTGGTCACTGGGTACTTGTCTTTGTTGTATTGTTCATTCAAAGTATTCTTTTACCCTTTGTGAAATGTGAGCCTTTTTTATGTTGAGTGCTTTTATTAACTTCTGCAGACTCTGTAACATTATCTTAACCTCACATGAGTAATTTACCAAACTGCTTCATATTCTGGACAGCTCCAACTGAAATAGGAATGAAACCAACAGACACTGACAATTCTGGAGGCCCTGGAATGCAGAGACTGCTGGCACTATGCCCATAACAGCATGAATCTGGCATGGTGGTGCACTGAATGATGAGTATAAAAATTTCAAATATCAAAGGAATCAGGGTATATGTCCATGAGATGGCAAGCAAATTAAAGCAAAAGTAACTGGCATCTGCATTAATGTTATCAAATGAAACTCTTACGCTGCCACAATGACACATGGAGAAGAAGTAGGGAAGGGCAGGCTGAATGTGACCTCACTGTGCTGCACTGTGGCCATCTTCCAGGCTTCCTGCTGTCAAGTTTCACCTCTACCAAACATTTACTTCACATCTTTCTCCAGGCAACCAAAATAAATATCTTTTTGCACACACTGTGGGTTCAAGTTTTATTAATATATTACTTACAAACACATTTTCTGATAAAAAGATCAAACACATGACCGCTCAGACTTTTGGGTTTGGGATTTTCTGATAATGGGAAGATGAAATAAAACAACACAAGACAGTATAATTGTAATTTTGAAGTTCAATTCTCATATTGATTCTAATACAAGTGCTTGACACAGTGCACTAGTTCATTTCTAATTCTCCATAACCAAGTACACTGTATCTGAATTTGTTACTAAAATACTAGAAGAAAACATGTGACAATAGGGCCCTTCTTCACACAACTAAAAAAAAAAAAAAGACCCTTTCACACATCTCACATACACTTTCACAGGCGACAAAAATAAATTTCCAAATTATTAACTGCTGAAATTAACCAAACAGATCCATACTGCTAAACATAATTACTCCACTATCTACCTTACTCAGTTAAAATCCTTTTACTTGTCCACAAATCGGATGGCCAGATATTTAATAATACACTACCAATTCCCTCTACTTGTTTAATACTCCCCCACCCCCCAATGCCCCCCACATCCAGTGCTAGATGTAAATCCTCAATCAGTCCACGTATCATACACAACAATAACCTGCTGCACCATATTTGCACCAAATGCTGGGTTGTGTTGATGCAGACAGAAACGGTAGCCACAGTAACAAATCCCCGACAGCTGATACAGTTCGTTTCACAATCTGATCACCTCCAGCTGATACAGTTCGTTTCACAATCTGATCACCTCCAGCTGATAGTTCGTTTCACAATCTGATCACCTCCAACACAATCTTGTGGTCCATCCTCGCCAATGCAGTCACATTGATGAGCACAAGGGAAAAAGAAAAAAAAAACACCAAAAAATCAAAATGAAACATTGTCTCCACACAAACCACCAGTTTCTTTTCTTTCTGAGTTTACTGTGGATCAGCTCATGACTTCCATCAGATGACCACTGGACAATTCTCGCAGTTCCAGCAGAGCGTAGTCCTCGGGCATTGGGATTCCGTGTAACGTCTGAGCCAGCAAACTGCCCAACACACACATTATGCTGGCTTCAGCATCACTCTCCTTCAACAACATGACGCTGTGTCTTTTCCTTTAATCTCCATACGTTCAACAATAATTATCTGATCTTCTTGAAAGAGTCCATTACCAAAGAAAAACAGAACTGCACAATTTTCATATTAACACTATAACAGTATAAGATGGGTTGGGTTTTCCAGGATTTTTTTAATGTTTTTTTTTTTAGTTTTATATCTAGAAAGCATGGAAACTGAAGGATAGACTACCCTTCCCAAGTTTTACTTCAGGTTGTCGTTAATTCCCAGCACACAAAACAAACTGCATGAACACACCAGAACAAAATGGAAATACATCCCCACCAGTCCCCACACTACATACCTTGCTAGTTCTATTCCCCCACACTCACTCTGTAGCAGCAGCAGCACCCGAGGGATCACAGGCGGCAGCAGAGGACAGAGCCAGCAGCGTTCGCAGCATGGACATGGTGTGGGAGGCCATCAGAGACTGGCAGTGCCGGTCCAGTGCACATCGGCATGGCAGGTGTCGCACCCGGCCGCACAGACTGCGCACTTCTGACACCAGGTGCTCCAAGTCGTACGGGGTGGTTTGGTCCTGAAAGCAAAAGGCGGCACTCTTTACTGTTGAATGAATGAACTTGGGTATACATATATACAGGGTGTGTACTTATCTCCACGCTTTGGCTGTGTGTTCAAAGCATGCCCTCCACCCTCCCCACACACTGACAGAAATAACAAGAAGCTTCTTCTTCTTCTTCTGCGTTCACTCGTATGCACACAAGTGGGCTTTTACGTGTATGACCGTTTTTACCCCGCCATGTAGGCAGCCATACTCCGTTTTCGGGGGTGTGCATGCTGGGTATGTTCATGTTTCCATAACCCACCGAACGCTGACATGGATTACAGGATCTTTAACGTGCGTATTTGATCTTCTGTTTGCATATACACACAAAGGGGGTTCTGGCACTGGCAGGTCTGCACATATGTTGACCTGGGAGATCGTAAAATTCTCCACCCTTTACCCACCAGGCGCCGTCACCGTGATTCGAACCCGGGACCCTCAGATTGACAGTCCAACGCTTTAACCACTCAGCTATTGCGCCCGTCAACAAGAAGCAATACAGACAGAAAACAACAAGAAACAATTGTATATCCCACACACACACACTGATAGAAATAACAAGAAACAAATGCCTGCATAGCTGTGGTCTGTTACACACAATGTAACTGATTTAGAAAGACAGGAAAAAGTGCATGACTTTGGCTAACACTGAAGTAATATAGTTTCACTGCTTTTTTCTCTTTTTTTTTAAGGGTGCAAGAGAAGACATTTTTCTAATGTTCTCAAGGATTCAGTTCCAGACATAAGTAACAGACCTGAAGGTTCACTTACTATATCGCTTTGTTTTATTGTCCGTTGGCCTGGGAAACTAATCCGACACCTTGAAGCAGGTGACAGCAGGTGAGACGCCTTGTCAAAGTGAGGAAGCTCAGTTACATATATACAGAGGGACACTTTCTGTCTTGGAATTGAATTGAATGAAGAGACTTTCAGTGCACATGTCAAGGGACAGAAGTACACAGGATTCTTCACGTTGTCCAATCATCAGGGAAGTGTCAAATGACAAAAGGTAGGTTCATTTCACTTTCATCTGTAGATATGTATTAAAAGTTTCATGTATTCTGAACTGAAACAGCCTGTTAATCATCACGTACAAGAATATTCAAGTTCATCTCAAGTTTCACCTGCAGCAAATGTTATAAAAACATTAAAAAAAAACAAACTAAACATATAAATCACATGGGTGTATGATTAAATAACATGAAAAAAAAGCAATTTGCCAAAACAAACACAAAAAAACACACACAAAAAACCCAAACAACAATAAAAAAACAACAAAAACAACACAACTCTACAGTCTGTTGATAATGAATGCAGCCCCTCCCCCACCCCCACTCCGATCCCATCGCATACAGTTAACTTTATAACGCCACTCAAACTGAACTCACTGGTGCTTTCTCCACTGTCTTCATGTGTCGTGAGAGCTTGATAAAATCATGGAAGACTTTCCCACACGTGTTCCAGTTCAGGATGGTCAGGCATCGTTCTGGAACGGCTATCACTGCCAGGAATTCCATCAGGTCATCGTGATCATCTGGAAAACAATATGACACTTATCACACATGGAAAACATTATGTGATGTGATACGGTTTCTCGATTAACCTTCACTATATTCTTACTGAAAATTACCTTTTACATTCTTACAGAACAAATCATCTCAGGAAATATTTCACTAACAAAATGTAACTCATCTGTCTGTAGATATATTTTCATATTGCAAACACATGGCCCTAAAACATAATATAAACTCCATAAATTTGAGAAAATCTTTCATTGCAGTTATCAGATCAAAATTATGCAAGTGTCTCAGTTGCAGGAAACGCTTATCATTTACATGGCTTCTTCATGTCATTCATGAAAGAGATCAATCCATGCATACTCTTCTTTCTGGCTTTTTCCTTCTTTTAAAAAAAATTTTTTCAGTGTCAGAACGACAGTTACTAAATCCACTCAGTTCAAGACAATAAAATGACCACTTACGACCTGTATTCTTCCATGAACAATATTCAAACATAAGTAACAGAATCTGGACAACTGAACAAACAACTCAGCACTTGTTGAGTATCACAGTTTGCAGACAGCATTCATTTGGACATGTAATTGCACATGTGCAGTTTGATCCAAGGTTACCAAAATTCCATTTTTTCCAAACCTTCAGACTGGTCTGAAAACTTTCAATTCCAAACCGAAGCCCAAAATCAAAATAAAACATCCTCCTCTGCTATACTGCTGATGAAAAGACAGGCAGATATCTTTTGAACACAAAGGTCAGCAGTTGTCAACAGTGGTCAGGCAGCGGTCATAAAAACTCATCAAGACATCAAACTACAAAAACGTGACAAATAACGCAATCTGAACACTTTGGGGTTGTGGTCAACAGTGGTCAGCAGTGGCCATAGACCTGGGGGGGCACTGACCTGAAGGACCATTGACTTGGTGGAGCAAAGACCTACAAAATGTAAATTTGGGGGAACACAGAGCTGGGGGAACACAGGTGACCTGTGTGTTTCCCTCCTCACTGTTTTCAATACACAAGACCAACATGTTTATTTACTCTATAGGGATCTATTCTTTCATTCATTCCCTTCCACCATATATCACTTGAAAGGAGTTTCAATACAGGCTGTTACAGTAGGACTACCCTGTCTTTAATTCACATCTGTAAATTTGTGGTGGATGGTAGAGGGAGAGGTGGCAGGATGGATCAATCAAAGCTAGCCCACAACAACCTGCGGCACCTGGGGGAAGGTGGGGTGACGTTTTGGCACGGATTTTCGAGAAAAGGTGGGGTGGGGGGGACTGAACCAACATGGGGCTGACGTCCCAGAATGTCACCCGGGAGACGTTTCAGGACACTGACAAGACCCCCGGGCGACGATTTGGGACACTGACAAGACCCCCGGGCGACGATTTGGGACACTGACAAGACCCCCGGGCGACAATTTGGGACTCTGACAAGACCCCCGGGGGACAATTTAGGACACTGACAAGTCCCCCAGGGGACGATCTGGGACACTGACAAGTCCCCCAGGGAACAATCTAGGACACTGACAAGTCCCCCAGGGAACAATCTAGGACACTGACAAGTCCCCCAGGGGACGATCTGGGACACTGACAAGTCCCCCAGGGGACGATCTGGGACACTGACAAGTCCCCCAGGGGACGATCTAGGACACTGACAAGTCCCCCAGGGAACAATCTAGGACACTGACAAGACCCCCGGGCGATGATCTGGGACACTGACAAGTCCCCCAGGGGACGATCTGGGACACTGACAAGTCCCCCAGGGAACAATCTAGGACACTGACAAGTCCCCCAGGGAACAATCTAGGACACTGACAAGTCCCCCAGGGGACGATCTGGGACACTGACAAGTCCCCCAGGGGACGATCTGGGACACTGACAAGTCCCCCAGGGGACGATCTAGGACACTGACAAGTCCCCCAGGGAACAATCTAGGACACTGACAAGTCCCCCAGGGAACAATCTAGGACACTGACAAGTCCCCCAGGGGACGATCTGGGACACTGACAAGTCCCCCAGGGGACGATCTAGGACACTGACAAGTCCCCCAGGGAACAATCTAGGACACTGACAAGTCCCCCAGGGAACAATCTAGGACACTGACAAGTCCCCCAGGGGACGATCTAGGACACTGACAAGTCCCCCAGGGAACAATCTAGGACACTGACAAGTCCCCCAGGGAACAATCTAGGACACTGACAAGTCCCCCAGGGGACGATCTGGGACACTGACAAGTCCCCCAGGGAACAATTTAGGACACTGACAAGTCCCCCAGGGGACGATCTGGGACACTGACAAGTCCCCCAGGGAACAATCTAGGACACTGATAAGTCCCCCAGGGGACCTACGCAAGGGGGGGGGGGGGGGCGCAACGATACACCGGTATCAATGTCCATCACTTTTAGTTTTAAAGTATTTGCTTTATTTTTATCTGTCGATTCATTTACTTATTCTTTCTTTCTTTCTTTTTTTTTTTTCAAGCATTAAGCTATTTTTTGAATGATACTGGTGAGGGTTTTTATCGAATTTCCAAGATTTTTTCCAGACTCTGAAGGGCACATAAGTATTTTCCCCAACATCTTCCCAGCCCTGGAAAACAGTTCTCTCTCATTCCCCCACCCACCCCCAAAAACTTCTCCAGACTTCCAGACTGTACGAACGCTGCAATTGAGAACCACACACATGTATGCGCAGCATCTTCAGCAAGTTAAGAACTCTGTGAGGCAGCACTTCTTACCGTTGACAATGGCCTCAGCAGCCAGGTGTGCGACCATCACCTGATGAGCTTCATTCCAGCGGCCAGCCTGCAGCAGGTGAGTGGCCTGCTGCCTGTGGTCGCCCAGGTACCCCGCCTTGGTGGCCTGAGCAACACGGTCACAGGAACAAAGGGTAGTAGATTGCACACAACAGGGAATCACACCCCTGCCGGAGTTTGCACCATCGGGTCACAGTATAGTAAGTGTTATTAAAAAAAACACTTTCATCTCTGGGTTTCAGTCATTCTACATACACACTTACTTTGTGAATGTCAGCAAACTGCATTTGAGCGTAACAAAATACGGTGAAATCTTAACAGTTGAGCTGGCATCTCTGTATGAGCAACAATGTCATGCTTCATGTCATGGTTTACTGGTACACAGCAGAGACCATTCATGATCTCCCTGCAAATGTGCAACTAACTCACTGACCCTAACTCATTTCACCCCAAGTAAAACAAAGCAATCTTATTCCTCTAGACTGAACAATTTTCAACAGGTGAAGGCTGAAAGAGGCTTAAGTCAGAAAAAATAACCAATCAGTAAAATTCGGTTTCTGAATGGACTGGGGTAAAATTTGGCATGCACGTTATAAAGTGATTGCAGAAAGGAGCATGAACAGTCAACTGCAAAAAACTGATGAGTTTGCACTACAACAAGCACAACAAAAACAGAACCAAAAGCAAGGCTTGAGAAGTTTTGCAGTGTCTGTGTGTACACACATGAGGGGCACACAGGCAGACATATTTCCTTGGCTTTCGTTAAAGGAATAACAAGAGAAACCGCTTTTTATGCACCAGAACTCAAAGTACAATTCCAAACACAATTTCCTCATTAGTCAACAGAACACAGTGCATCACAGGGGACATGTGACACAAGACAAAATGAGTTAAAAGCAGATGGTGTGAGATCATAAGACAAAATATCCACATTACGCTCTTGACTGCTAAACCACACAGAACAAATTAAAAGGCATTTATAAACAGAAGGGAAGTAATATAGTAAGGGAGGCCACTAGCTACGGCTACTTTTAGTTTCTCCACTTTGGCAAACTAGTAGTTTGCACAGAACAGGAATCAGGCCCCTGCCTGACTCTGCACCAGTGGATCGCAGTGCAGTATGTGTAATTAAACATTATTTGTGGCATTCAAAAACTTGATCTGGGTGGTAGCAGTGAGGCAGAACAAACCTTACAACAAAACATTTATCACACACAACCTCAGCATAGAGAAAAATGTTACAATTGTACACCTGCTGTGCACTCACTTTGGCACTGTGAATCCAGTCAGCAGGCACGTGCAGTTGCTGTATCACAAAGTTCTCCTGCTCCATGTACTCCTCTTTGTCGGAAAGCTGGATGTGTCGTCCCAGCATGGCTTTTATCGCTGCCTCTCGCCTGTTTCAACACAATGACATCACAAAGTCCAGACAGGCAGGGTTCCCACACATGTGACAAGACAAACATTTCAAATGTTTTCTTTTTCCATACATTTTTTCCAAACATTTGCCAGACCAGATTGAACATTTTCCATACTAAACTAAATCATTAATTCATCTACCACACTGCTGATGAAAGCAATCAGCAGTTATCTTGTTATCAATGTTGCAGTTTTCACCTTTTCTTCCCTTTCCTTTCAATGCATTAGGCCCTTTGTTGAATGGTAATAGTCAAGGGGCTTATGAAATTTCTAAAACTTTTCCCAGCCTAGGCTCTCAAGGTCTCATCAGCATGATGGGTTTGCGTGAAGATCAGGGATCTGCTCTTTTTTACTTTTTTCTATTCTTTCTTTTGTGGTGTAGCGTATATGGATCAGTCCTGAAGCTTGAAGTTGAAATGTCCCAAACCTGAAGTGTGAAACATTTTCCCCAAGACTTTTCCAGCCATGAATTTTCCAGACTTCCATGACTCTCAAAGAGCCCTGAACACATTTGCCTTTCATCGACTCAAAAGGAACATAGGGAACATTCAAAATATGTTCAGACATACATAAACAAGCTTTATAAAAAGTGTCTATCCAAACGTTTAAATCATAAGCTAAAATTAAAAAAAACAACAAATGTCAACTCCTACTGCTTCACAGTGTCTGTCAACTCCAAACTCTATACAGCGTCTGTAAACTCCAAATGCTGTACAGTGTAAGTCAACGCCTAACGTTGTACGATGCATGTCAACTACAGTGTCTGTCAACTCCTAACGCTGCACGGTGTTGGTCAACTTCTACAACATCATACAGTGTCAACTCCTATCATTGTACAGTATGTCAACTCCTAGCACTGTACAGTGTCTGTCAACTTCTACAATACCACACAGTGTCTGTTAACTCCTAACACTGTACAGTATGTCAGCTCATAACACTACACAGTGTATGCCAACTCCTAACATTGTAAAATATCTGTCACTCCTAATGCTTTACAGTGTCTGTCAACTCCAAACACTTACAGTGTATGTCAACACCTAACGTTGTACAATGTATGTCAACTACAGTGTCTGTCAACTTTAATGCTGTACATTGTCTGTCAACTCCTAATGTACAATGTACGTCAACTACAGTGTCAGTCAACTTTAATGCTGTACAGTGTCTGTCAACTCCTAATGTACAATGTCTGTCAACTACAGTGTCAGTCAACTCCTAAAGCTGTACAGAGTATGTCAACACCTAACGTTGTACAATGTACGTCAACAACAGTGTCTGTCAACTCCTAGTGCTTTACAGCGTCAGTCAACACCTCATGCTGTACAGTGTCTGTCAACTCAATGCCTACAGAGTCTTGTCCTAATGCTGTACAGTGTCTGTCAACTCGTACAAAGCCCCACAATACACAAGAAGAGAAGAGGAAGGGCAAAAACAGGCCAGGCCAGGGCAGGGCAGGGCAGGGCAGGGCAGGGCAGTACTGACTGCGTGGCATCGTGGATGTGCAGCAGGGGGAAGACAGCCCAGTGCCACAGTCCCAGCGATTCCAGCTGGGCGGCGTAGTTAGCGTGCAGGGAGGCAGCGTGGTACTCCGACAGGTGGTGGAAGTCCAGGGCTTGCAGCACGCAGTACAGGTGCCAGCTGAAAGCATCATCATGTTGGTGGTTTTTTATATGGCATTTCGATCATTTCTTTTATTGAGAGGATTTTTTGTTATTCAACTGTTTATCTATTTCAAACGGGAACTATGTTTTCTGGATGTCTATTTCATTCACATGCGAACTATACTGTTTTGACTATTTATTTGTTTGTTTGATTTTCTGTGGAATGAAGTTCTTTTTACCTTCTTACTTTTTTGATTTTCCAAATAAAACTTTTCTGGCTATAAATTATTCAATATTCAATTCACAGATAAACCATATTTCTAGGCTAGTTATTTATTCATTTTATTAAAAAAAAAAAAAAAAAAAAAAAAAAGGTTACCTAAGGCGGTGATCCAGACTGTTAGGGGTGGCGCAGGTGGGGTTGAGGATGGTCTCCAAGGGGTAGCCCTTCTGGCTGTACAGCTTCAGCAGGTGGTAGCACACGTCCCACACCCGCCCCCTCTCCCCACCCTCCTCCCTCTCCACGTCCAGCTCCATGTCCAGGCCAAGCGAATCCTCCAGGTACGGAGGCAAGGGGGGCACCGCGTAGGACTGACTCTCCCCGCTGCCCTGGAAAGCACTCTCATAGCGTCGCAGAGCTTCCGGGATCGGGGCGTTAGGCTGGCAGTGATACCTGAAAGGCAGGCCCCGTTGCACATTATCATTATTATTATTATTATAACTCTGAGAATTTATGCCTAATCTTGAAAATAAGCCCTAGTTGTTTACAAACAGAACACATATGTAAATATCAAAAAGGAGAAATTGAACACAAGATACCAAACTGAACATTATTTTTTTTTAATTATTCATCCCCGCATCCCACACATCAAACCTTTGTCAAATGTTCAGGATAATGGGATAGTCTCTTTTTTTTCTCTCTCTTTGTCAAATGTTCAGGATAATGGGATAGTCTCTCTTTTTCTCTCTCTCTTTGTCAAATGTTCAGGATAATTTGATAGTCTCTCTTTTTTTCTCTCTCTTTGTCAAATGTTCAGGATAACGGGATAGTCTCTCTTTTTTTCTCTCTTTGTCAAATGTTCAGGATAATGGGATAGTCTCTCTTTTTTTCTCTCTCTTTGTCAAATGTTCAGGATAATGGGACAGTCTCTCTTTTTTCTCTCTCTTTGTCAAATGTTCAGGATAATGGGAGTCTTTTCTTTCTCTCTCTCTTTGTCGAAAGTTCAGGATAATGGGACACACTCTCTCTCTCTCTGTCAAAAGTTCAGGATAACGGGACACACTCTCTCTCTGTCAAAAGTTCAGGATAACGGGACACTCTCTCTCTCTCTCTGTCAAAAGTTCAGGATAACGGGACACACACACACACACACTCTCTCTCTCTCTCTGTCAAAAGTTCAGGATAATGGGACTCTCTCTCTCTCTGTGTCAAAAGTTCAGGATAATGGGACTCTCTCTCTCTGTCAAAAGTTCAGGATAATGGGACTCTCTCTCTCTCTCTGTCAAAAGTTCAGGATAATGGGACTCTCTCTCTGTGTCAAAAGTTCAGGATAATGGGACTCTCTCTCTGTGTCAAAAGTTCAGGATAATGGGACTCTCTCTCTGTGTCAAAAGTTCAGGATAATGGGACTCTCTCTCTCTCTCTCTCTCTCTGTCAAAAGTTCAGGATAATGGGACTCTCTCTCTCTCTCTCTGTCAAAAGTTCAGGATAATGGGACTCTCTCTCTCTCTCTCTCTCTGTCAAAAGTTCAGGATAATGGGACTCTCTCTCTCTCTCTCTCTCTGTCAAAAGTTCAGGATAATGGGACTCTCTCTCTCTCTCTCTCTCTGTCAAAAGTTCAGGATAATGGGATACACTCTCTTTTTCTCTCTCTCTTTTTTTTTTTTTTTTTAAATATATTATTTTAAGTGTAATAAAAGCTTATGTGTTTCACCAATTACATACTCCACTGACAAACAAAAAGTTTGTTTTTTTTAAGTCAAGTTCACAAAGCACAGACCACTTTGCTGTATATACCTATCCACTAATTTCCACCAAATACACATTCTATTGATTCAAAATATAAAAGTCAAGTCCACAAAGCAGATACGTTTTGATGTATGTATATATCAGGCAAACTGAAAAGTTCTGTTTCAGAATAAATGCTCTTGCACATTCTCTCTCTCTATCCTGAATTTGTGTTAAATACCAGCATTCCACCAACAATTCCTATCTTCAATACTTTTCTCCCTAAAATGAATGGTTTCAATCAAAATCAAGCTAAACAGTTTTGATATTCCATCCCATTCTGTCTTTTTGTGAAGAATATCAAAACACATGCCTTGAACCCAAGCTGGATTTCATTACGTTCAATATTCTGGGCAAAAGAAACTGTTCAATCTGTATGCACACAGACACACATATGGGTAAACAAGGAGCGCTGAACCACAGGTCTTAAACCCAACATCAATTTCAGAATGTTCAATATTCTCGACAAAAATTGTTCACTCTGTACACACACATATGGATAAACAAGAAGCACTGAACCACAGGTTGTAAACCCAAGCTCAATTTTCCATCAAGTTCAATAATCTTGGCAAACATAACTGTTCGCTCTGCGCACACACACACACGTAGACAACAGGAGACAACAGGATCCACTGACCAGAGATGCAGAGCCAGAGCTCGCTTCCAGTCCAGCCCACAGCAGGTGTTGATGGTGTCTGGACCATCCCAAAGCAGCTGACCCGCCAGCAGGCAGTACACACGCTGTCGCTGCTCACGGATGAAGTCCGTCGCCTGGAACATTTAGAGAGGAAGGTCGGAAGGATGGTTATACGACACTTCTCTTCCGATACAGTATCCATGAAGACCTGGGTTAAAATCAGTCACGCCCTATCTCCTAAGTTTGACTGGAAAATCAAACTGAGCATCTAGTCACTGTGATGAGACATTTAACCAAGGTCCCAGAGCAGCACACACTTGGCACACTGTAAAAAACCATGGCAACATAAGTGTTGTCCTCTTGCAAAACTATGTAAAGGAAATCCACTTTGATCGGTATACAAATATATAAGCATGCCCTTGAGGCCTAAGAGCATTAGGTTAAGCTGCTGGTCAGGAATTTGCCTACGTCAAGTGTGCATCCATACACACCTGGGTGGAGTGAGGAAAATCAAGAGTAAAATGCCTGTTCAAAGGACACACTGCCGATGCCTCAAAACAGGTACACGAGAAACATAGCCAGAGACAAGAAGACCTAGACAGCCTAATTTTCTACCCAGAACCCAGGAGACACACACACACTCCAAACTCACCATAATTTTCTACCAAACACCCAGGAGATATATACACACACACTCCAAACTCACCATAATTTTCTACCAAACACCCAGGAGACACACACACACACTCCAAACTCACCATAATTTTCTACCAAACACCCAGGAGATATATACACACACACTCCAAACTCACCATAATTTTCTACCCAACACCCAGGAGATATATACACACACACTCCAAACTCACCATAATTTTCTACCAAACACCCAGGACACACACACACACTCCAAACTCACCATAATTTTCTACCAAACACCCAGGACACACACACACACACACTCCAAACTCACCATAATTTTCTACCCAACACCCAGGAGACACACACACACACTCCAAACTCACCATAATTTTCTACCAAACACCCAGGAGACACACACACACACTCCAAACTCACCATAATTTTCTACCCAACACCCAGGAGACACACACACACACACTCCAAACTCACCCCCATTTCGGCCCACTTGGCCAGCTGCACGGCCACCATTTGCCGCGTGATGTCGCTCCCGGCCGCCTGGGCGATCAGCAAGGCCAAGCGGTCATCACCTGCGTCCTGAGCCAAGCTGCACGCCTCGCTAATCTGACGACCGCTCAGGTGAGACAGGATCCCTTGCAGGTGACCCTCAGGCTTGACAGGAATGAAAACAAATCGTGAAATAATAATGATGATGATGATGCTCATAATGGCAATAAAAGTTCACTTTGTGTGTAGTTTTTTTCAGTGCTGAAAACAGAGTGAGAATGGGATAGGCAGGGGGATAGTGACAAAGATGAGAGTAAATCAAGAACAAAGAGACCAAATGAAATTGAACCGGGAAGCAAACAAAAATCCCCTGCTGAAAAGAATTTCCAAACTGCAAGAAAAAACGTCATGTTAATCTTTGAAGATTTAAAAAAAATTTTTTTAATATTTAAAACTTTAATGATTTATAGCAATGCAAATGTAAATGTATGAACTGAAGGTGTGGCTGCCATGTTCATGTGATGTTCCACTGAACCAACTGCTCTACTTGTAACTCTTCTTCCCTTTTCATATATTTTTAAAAAATGACTCTCCGGTTTCATGAAAATAAAATGTTAGATTATTACTTTTCTAATACTCTACCATTATTCCATTGCATTTCCAATGAATGTGTTCCATAGCCTAGCAGGTATTAGGCACCATATGGAATAATCCAGATACCCAAGCTCATACCCTCCTGAGAGAACAGCCAGCAACAAAGGAAAGGTTCATCAGCTTACCTTGTGTGCAGCGGCAGCAACCTCTGACTGTATTTTGGACATGGATGCCTCAGACAACCACTTGGAGAAGGCCTCTCGCCTGGCCTGGCACTCGGCATAGCCTCCACGCTCTGAAACATGACCACCAGTCACAGAGTTGTCACGGATGTTCAGTGCTGGCACTTTAGTTGGCCCAGCGAAAGTTCATGAACCCAGGAAGTAGGGCATGGATATAAATAAACAGTGGCTGACAAACAGGCCGTGCCAGCGGCACTCGCTGTACGCTTGTTCAGCGGTAAATCTGCTTTGTTTCTTTCGCGCATCATCTTCCCGGATGGATTGGAAATAACGACAAAAGAAGTGGGTTTCTACAAAGAATGCAAATGAGCTTTCCATTGACTCCAAACACAATATATTTTCTTACATAGCAATTGTTGCGGCAACGGTTGAAACATGCATGAAGAAAGAGAAGAGAAGGTCAAGCAGAAACCTGATCGCAAAAATCGTAAAATTTAAATCCCTCTCTAAGAAAACATACGCTTATTACAATGAAATCGTAAAAAATCACCACAACATTTAGCATGCCTGCATGCAGATCAGCCCACCCTTTTGAGTTGTAGATTTTTTCTTGTCAGCACAACAAGTGTTTAAATGAACACATTGTAGCATGGTGAGTGCAAGCAGCAGGGGCATGGAGAGCAGGGTGAGTGTAATCGCTGCAGGAAATGTGTGGATGCTGTGGAAGCGTGAGAAAAGTGGGGCAGGGGCTGCGGGGCCAAGTGAAACAAAGGGTGTCCAGGTTTGGCACGCGGGGCCAGAAATACCGCGGTGAATGCGCCGGCCAATGCAGAGTGTGGTGGGAAAGTCTGGCATTAAAAAAAGTTTGACCCCAGACGCTGCTCGGAAACTAAAGAGGTGGATTTTGTGCTCGGCTGAGCAGCCGTGTTGTCAGTGATCCTTGTGTCACTGTTTTTGTCAAAGCTGAGTGCTTTCATTTTCGTTGTCCTATACTGACTGGTATTTTGCACAGGGCAAGAATACATACCCATGCCAGATTCTGCACCTGTAGATCATGGCAATGTATATGGAATTAAACTGATCCTCATACAATAATCTCCTTTCCCCAAAACAAAAACTAAACAACAACAAAACACCTGTCATTTCCCATGTGTGAAAATGAAAGAAGATGATAAAAAAAAAAAAAAGTATGAGAAAACGTGGAACTAAAAAATGTACAGTGGACTAAAAAAAATGTACAATATAAAAAAGAGACCGAATTGAGAGAAGGTTTGGAAAATTATCACACACAACAGGCCAAAAAAGCAGAAAGAGAAAGAAGGGAAAAGAAGAGGAAAGAAATGCACACACACACAAGACACCTTCAGCAAAGATGTATGTTCTGCAATGCACAGGCAATATCAGAGCACTCTTCCGAACAAAATGAACAGATTCTCTGAATTTATCACCAGTAATGAAGACTACATAGCAGCAGTGTCAAAACTAACAAACTGGACTTTTGCAGGATCCCAGTCTTTAGATGTGGAGAATGCTGTAGCTAAGCAGAATGTGCAGGGTGAACAGGTGGGTGCACTGTCGTTTCTCCACAGTATTGTGGAATTAGAATATTTTCGCACTAACTGATCCTCTAAAAAGCTATAACAATGTAGTTGTCTTGTTTTCCCACCGATTATACTGAAATCTATCCTTGCAAACCTGCGTACGCCAACTCAAAATTGTTTCAAATCATGCCAAAATTATACCTGTAAACAGGTCTGAACTCTATTGCTCAGTCAAGAATCGAGAAACAAAACATTGAGAACAAACCAGTAAAATGTCTCCAAGAATCAACAAAGATAACAGTAAGCATGAACCTACGAACAGTCTCTCTGAATTGACAATAAAAAGAAAACAGTAAGCATGAACTTATTTAAATACAATCTCCCGTAACAAAGACAGCAGTGAATTAATAATCAAGACAACTAGAACTAATCCAACAAACAGCACAGCAGTAACTAAGTCACAGACCTGTGTCCTTGTCAAGCTCCTCAGGGTCGCCCCACAAAGCCACACACAGCTGCCACACTAGTTTCATCTGTATCTGCATGGCTGCGTCTCTCTGCTTTTCTGGAATGAGACCAAATAATATATATATATATTATCGGATGATGCATTATATTATGTCACAATCAGGCACTCTAAAATCCATACATCCAAACTAAATCTGATTGATGTCTCATCCTCTGATTTCACTTTGTATATAATCTGCACACACACACTCACACATGTGCTTTTCAATGTCAATAATTAAAATTTTCAACCATACATATGTACACCCCACCCCATACATGTACCTATGTATTATTTCTCACACAGCACAAATAAATTAATTCTATTAATCGTTGTTGGTTACATACTTGGATGTACATCAAATTCAGAATCCATGTTTGAACAAAAAATCCATTCCAGAATTCCAAATCTAACACTCACACACACACCAAAAAAAAGAAAAAAAAAGGGGGGGTGGGGGTGAAGAGAAACAGTTCCCATACAACAAACACAGCTTCACATCCGCTCCTCCAAAACACACTCACCAGACCAGGTTTTAGTGGCACTGCCCCGTGCGTAGCAATGCAGTGCGGCCGTAGTGGGCAGAGGGGTGGCCACAGGGCAGCCCTCCTCGTCCCCCATCCGACAGTTGGCCACAGCTATCTCCAGCAGCTCTTCGTGGCTCTTCTGAAACAGGAAACCATTTCACATCTTAATTTTGGAAAAAAAAAAAAAAAAAAAGTTAACATAGTGAGTAATTTGGTTAAAAGGACCTCCCACGGAGAGGACATCCAGGACCCACTGCCTCAAACAACACAACCTGAACCAAATACGCAAAGTCCTGAACCACCTGACAAACATGGGTTTGGCTTTTACTGCAGCATCCTTGGGTGCTAGTTGGCCTTTGGGGACCATCCCAATGCTTACTGTCCTAAAGCCCTCTTGCAGATGAGAGTGCATGTGCCTCCTCTGTTGTTCTGATGGTCAAAGTCAAACACAACTCATTATCATACGTATGTTTGGGAGTGAAGGTGGTGGAGAATATTTCCCGAAGTGCTTAACACTTCTGTTGGTGACTTGTGTAAAAACACAGCACTTTAATTTAAACAGTAGACATAGTTGTGTTTGAAGAATAATTGGGCTTCGCACAAAGAACATGTCCACCACTCCAGCAACACAGGATTTGTGTCAGTTTTTGCAATTTTCTGGGGTTTTCTGATACTGTAATTAACAATTCATCTACAACACATTCATTCTTCAAAGAACTGTGTGTTAATATCATTATCCCTCAAACAAGCAAAGCTTATCACAAACGTATTTAAGTTCAATATGTTCCAATAATCATCTCCCCACCCAATTGGTTCCATGCCAAAGATCTTGATAAAGAGGCTTCTGTATATGCAAACATACACACTTTCCAAACATTTCACATTCTTCTCTTCAGATTTTTGTTGCAGACTTCATCAGTTCATGATATGAAATATTCAAATACAGACAACAAGAGTAATTCAAAACTAATTAACAAGAAAAAAAGAAGCAAAAGCAGAAAACAAGTCAGAAATACCCCAGTCCCCCCCTCACCCCCCTACACACACACACAGAAAAAAGAATACATCAGACTGCATAAGTCATAATTATTACAAATGACAACCGAGAATAGAAATTCTCAAAACTAAATCTAAATCAGCCACCTTCATTACGGATTAATCAAAAGCAAAAGCAGAAAACAAGTTTCAGAAATAATCCCCCACAAAAATATATGCATATACATATATATATATGTACAAACACATCTATGACTGCACAAGTGCCAGTGGAGTGATGGCCTAGAGGTAATGCGTCTGCCGAGGAAGCCAGAGAATCTGAGCACGCTGGTTTGAATCACGGCTCAGCCACCGATATTTTCTCCCCCTCCACTAGACTTGAGGGGTGGTCTGGACGCTAGTCATTCGGATGAGATGATAAACCAAGGTCCCGTGTGCAGCATGCACTTAGCGCACATAAAAGAACCCACGGCAACAAAAGGGTTGTTCCTAGCAAAATTCTGTAGAAAAATCCACTTCCGATAGGAAAAACAAATAAAACTGCACGCAGGAAAAAATACAAAAAGAAGAAGAAGAAAAAAAAAAAGGGTAGCCATGCGCTCTCCCTTAATACAAATACAAAAAATAAAGTGCCTTACCCTGATGAGGTGATCGGAGGAGTCAAAGAAGTGGGCCACGGCCAGCTGCTCCATGGACACAGTCCAGGCCTTTCTGCGGGACTCCCCCTGTCCACCCCCGACCGACGGCAACAAGGAGTACTGCGTCTGTTTGGCTGACGGACCTGAAACCAAGGGCTCATTATTACCTCTTCACAGCTTCATCAAAAATAAAAGTAATGATTAGTATTTACATAGCACTAAACCTTGTGCTGTGCAGAGACAGATCAAAGCGCTTTCACACCAGTCGGTCACACACATGTAATTCTAAAAGTGGCGAAAATCTGAAAACAAGGAAGAGGCTGGTGAGGGAGGCTATCTTGGGAAGAGGCAGGTTTTCAGGCCAGACTTGAAACAGCTGAGTGCAGAGACCTAACGAAGTGAAAGAGGAAGCTCATTCCAAATGCAAGGTCCAGAGACAGAGAGAACAGCGGCTGACCGTTGAGTGTTTGAATCTGAGAATGCATAAACAGAGAAGAACCAAGCCAATCGTAGAGAGTGAGATGCGAGTACCTGAACATGTGACCAAACAAAATTCCATACTTTTCCAGACCCTTTCTAAACCAGGCTGAAAAATTTCCATTCAAAACACAAAGCCAAACAAAACTTTGTATGTTACAACCCTGACAAAGGAGATATCCCAGTGTTGGTCAGTTTTCATCACTTTTTTGTTTTTGTCAATTGTTTGTTTTCTTAATGTATTAAATAAACTCTTCGTTGAAAGACACTTATCAAGATTTTACCCAAATTCCAAGATTTTTTCCCCACATCCTGCTGGGCAAAACATATTTCTCCCCATCTTCCAGGACAGGAGATGGGTTCTCCCATTTTTCCAAGATTTTTCCAAACTTCCATGAAACTGCACGGAGAAACCTGTTGGGGAAAACATAATTTTCCAAGTTTTGTTGTTGTTGGGGTTTTTTTCTCTCCCAGCCCTGGAAATGGTTTTCAATTTCCCAAGACTTTTCCAGACTTCCATGACACTGTACAAACCCTGACACAAAAAACCCAACCAAAAAAAAAACCCCAACCTATCCAAGAACACATGAACACAAATGCAAACTCACTCTCCCCCTGCTCAGCAGCCGTGCAGGGGGCGCCGGCGTGTCCAAGACTCCAGGACGGGCCCCAGCCCAGCCGGAAGGATCGACCCATGAAGCAGCCGGCGTCCACCCACAAGTCCTGCCGCCGGTACACCAGGGACTCTCTCACATCGGCACATCTCGCTGCACCCGCAGCCCAACGATCTTCCGGGGCACGTCTTCCGAGGTCATGCCGCTGCCAATCAGCTTGTGCTCTGTGGCCGGGGGGTGCAGGAAGGCTGGAGGAGGCCGGCCAAAGGTGGTGTGGCCAAAAGTGGCTTGGAAGAGAGCTGTGTACAGAACAACAGTGTAAGTATATAAAGCTTCACTGTTAAATGATGTCGCCTGGAAACTGAACAGGGTTCACACTGGCACTGAATTACTTGTGTGTGTGTGTGTGTGTGTGTGTGTGAATATTTTCAAGAGTAAGGAAACAAAACTGTCAACAATAGAACTTGAATAACAAAATTTTAAACTTTTTAAAAACCTTTAGAACACCAAAAACCAATTTTTAAAAAAATTGTTACATCAGGACATTTTTTTACTGCTGCAGTTTGCTCTTATGCATCTTTGACTGCTAAATTCACAAGAATATTATTATTAAGATCATTTTTGTGTATGTGTTTTTTTGTTGTTGTTGTTGTTGTTTTGTTTTTCATTTTCAATAATCATCAGACTTTTAACTTTAATTTCAGGTGGAGCATTTCACTGCTGTGCTTTATCATGGACAGAAATGATGTTTTTGGGTGGTTGTTTTTCTGCCAGTAACACTGAGCCATAATTAAAAACCTATAAAACCCTGGGTCATTTTTCAAAAGACTTTTAAGTACCCAAAATGTGTAAGTCATTTTTTGCAAATTCTTAAAAACTTTTAAAACCTGTATGGACCCTGTGGAAACCAATATCAAGAAATACTCCCACAACAAGAAGTATGTGGTTATCTAGCTTTTAGAAATCTGTTTCTTTTTCTGTTTATCTAGCTTTCAGAGATTTTAGAAATAAATGCTGCTGTGTGAATGAAAAGAGTATGATGATCGGAGATAGATATACCCAAGATTTCAAAATATAACACTGGACAATCTTATACCTGGGTCCCTTTGCAATAATCACAGGTCACAGATGACAGCATCCTGCACATTGTACGTGATTACGTAAGTTTCCACAATACATTCTCTTTTACAGTTGTAGGCAGAGAGGAAGAGAGAGAGAGGGAGAGAGAATGGTGATGGGGAAGGGATCCAGAAATATGGAAGGGAAGTGGCACTGAAAGGCTGGACCTCCTTACAAATAAGCAATCAAAGCCTAACAAGAAAACCCAAAAGCCCTACACAAAGTAAAGCTCTCTCTCACTTTTCTTTTCTCTCAACAGCTCCTTTGGGTCAGGTGACATGGAGCGAGGAGTCAGCGACTGCTTGATGCCCAGTGACGTGTTCATCAGTGTGGGCATGGACTTTTCCCCGCTCCTCAGGATCTTTCCCTCACCTCTGTACCACAGCGACTCTGAACACATCATGAGTAAAGAAAATAATTTTTTTAAAGTTTATTTATTGTAACTATGAAGACTTCTGTCCAAAATGTTAATTTTCTACAAAGAGGTTTTTTTTTGCTGTTGTTGTTTTTATACTTAGAACTTCAATCCAAATATGAACATTTTCTATTTTTGAATGTATACAAATCCCTGTTTGTTCTTCAAAGGGGATAAACTAAACAATGCTGATTTCAAATAAATTGAAAAATAAAGGAAATCCAACCATACCTCAAACTGGCAGGACTTCTTTGTCATCTTAGTTACACCAGATCTGGCACCACAGGTAACAATTACACCAGATCTGGCACCACAGGTAACAAACCAGCACCCTAAGATCTCATTCAAAACAGGTCAGTTTTACTTTCACCGATTTCCCAAACAGCAAATAATCTGCGTCGTCATGAAAAGATATCTCACTGCTGCCAGATCTTCCCAAACCAGTGAATTATGTAACACTGGAATTCAAGGTTATGTGGAGCCGGTAATGTTTTGTATTACTTTTTGTCACAACAGATTTCTCTGTGTGAAATGTCAGCAGCTCTCCCCATGGAAAGAGTGTCACCACATTGCAGCACCACCCTTTTTGTTAATGTCTACAAGTGTAATTGGTTTTACTACCAATGTGGATTTTTTTTCCCCAGAATTTTGCCAAGGAAAACCCTTTCTTTAAGGTCTAAAAGTGTAATTTATTTTACTACCAATGTGCATTTTTTGCAGGGGGGGTGGGGGGGGGCGAACTGTTTTACTTCCATTGTGGATTTTGGGGGGCAGAATTTTGCCAAGGAAAAGCTTTTTGTTAATGTCTACAAGTGTAATGTGTTTCACTACCAATGTGGATTTTTTCTTTTTTTCTCAGAATCAGGGGACAACCCTTCTGTTACTATGGGTAAAAAAACATGCGCTATGGGGTTTCACACACGACTTTGGTTTATTGTTTCATCCAAACGACAAGAACACAGACCACCCACTCAAGGTCTAATGGAGGGGAGAGTAAAAAAAATCAGTCAGTGTGGTGTTTCAAACTCATGTACAATCACTTCCCGACTGGGCGCATTACCACTAGTGGCAGTCTGCTCACGTGCTAGCTCACCTTTGTCACCTTCCCCCTTGTCTTCAGCAAAGAAGGAAGCTTTCATCAGCTGCACATTGCGAGCCGACACACCCAGTCGCAGAGGCAGGGAGTCGTGTTGTGCTCCGTCCTCTTCCATGGATTCCACTGCAACACAATGGGGTGCTAATTACTATACAGGTGTGGCTTTCTTCCATTTCCCTTCCCTCCACACCACACCCTCTTACTCCATACACACTCATGGTTTTTTTTTCCCCATCTGCGTAGTTGCAGGATACAGGATTTTAATAGAAACCCCATCTACACCATGAAGCATTCCTTTATTTTAACGATTTGTTTGGGTTGCTGCCGCAGTGTTTTGCCTGGTTCCTCGCTTGCTCAGCAAAATGCAGGACACCATGCTCAAGCTATGCGATCGTGGTGCACTATTACACCAAGATTGCTTTCTTTAGCTGATGCTCAGAAAGAATTGAAGCGTCGACAGGTGCAATAGCCGAGTGGTTAAAGCACTGGACTGTCAATCTGAGGGTCCCCGGTTCGAATCACGGTGATGGCGCCTGGTGGGTAAAGGGTGGAGATTTTTACGATCTCCCAGGTCAACATATATGCAGACCTGCTAGTGCCTGAACTCCCTTCGTGTGTATATAGAAGCAGAAGATCAAATACGCACGTAAAAGATCCTGTAATCCATGTCAGCGTTCGGTGGGTTATGGAAACAAGAACATACCCAGCATGCACACCCCCGAAAACGGAGTATGGCTGCCTACATGGCGGGGTAAAAACGGTCATACACGTAAAAGCCCACTCGTGTGCATACGAGTGAACGTGGGAGTTGCAGCCCATGAACACAGAAGAAGAAGAAACGTCAATTTGAAGAAGACCGTGATGAACTTTCACTGGACAATTCAATAGAAAATAGAGGTAGCAATGAAGAGACTGGCCAAGATACAATGATCAGTGAGTGAAAATATTAATTTATATTGTGCAAATTACCTGACTAATGTTTGTAATGAACAAGTTGAAAATGTGACAAAAAACAAAACACGGATTTCACAACTGCATGTCACTAAAAATACACACAACTGGAAAACATCATGTATTTTATATTCTTTATTTATTTACATTTCAGAAAATATATACTTTTTTTTTTAGGTGTCTCTCCAATAACAAAGTGCATATAATTTTTTTGAAAATATATACCTGTTTTTGTGAAAAATCCCTGGCAAATAAATTTCACTTAAATCTTATTTCCCTGGCAGCGAAAGGGTTAATAGTGTGATTATGCAGTCGAGTTAATACTATAATAATGTACAGTGGGGTTATAGTGATTATGCAGTGGAAATATAATGGTTCACAGTGTGGTTAATACAATAAGGTAGTGGGGTTAATAGTGTGATTATGCATTTGAGTTACTACTATAATAGTGAACAGTGTGGTTAACAGTGTGGATATCGGTGGAGTTCATAGTGAACAGTTGGGTTAATAGCTAGACAGCTAGACAAAATGTTAGCAACAAACCAATTACGATTGGATGTGAAGCAAAGTCAAAATATAAGTAGTCAGCCAGCCATTTACAATGACAGCGTGACCACCTTACTGATTTCACACACTCAGTCTGCATGCATTTTAAGTGTTTATATTTTGTGGTGTATGACTGTGTGGGAGTTTAGAAGATGGAAAAAAAACAGGGAGGGAGAGAAGACAAGACCTCAGAAAACCAGCAGACAGTGCATGCATAGACATATGGGTGGGGCAGTTTTGCCGTATTTATTTTTCATATGTTTTGCCTGTATATTTTAATGTAATATCCTAACTGACGTGATGTGCTTTAAGCATTCCTGTTTCAAATGGAAAATGAAATCTAAATCATCTTTTTTGAGTTCTCTGTATTTGTTTTGTTTCTGGTGGGGTCAGTGTGTGTGCATGCATGCGTGTGTTACCATTTCATACAGATAAAATGTCAGAACAGGAAAGAAACAAGTGGAGAAGACAGTAGATCACAGCATGTCAAAGTACCAAGAAATTTAATTAATTCTTTAATATATACACAAGCTCTTTAATTCCCAAATGTCAAATGCTTGAACAATATGCCAAAACTCAGTTGTTGTTTTTTGGGGTGTTTTTTTTAAAGAACTGTGACAATCAGATTCCATAACATTCTTTACAAGTGAAATCAGTGGAAAAAAGAGGAGGAGGAATGCATAAGCAACACTCCCAGAACAAAAGGTAAACACAACATACACACACACACACACAAACTGAAATCCTAAAATCTGAGTATACAGAACAAAACTAAATCATATAAACAGAAATACAGAACAATACAACTGATTTAAACAAACTGATTGTACAGCAAAATAAAACAATCATAAAAACTGAATATACAGAACAATACAACTGAATCATACAAACAGAAATACAAAACAATACAACTGAATTATACAAACAGAAATACAAAACAATACAACTGAATTATACAAACAGAACATACAGAACAATACAACTGAACCATACAAACAGAAATGCAGAACAATACAACTGAATTATACAAATAGAACATACAGAATATAACTGAATCATAAGAACATTTTTTTTTTAAATAGACCCTCCAACTGCTGTGACAAGCATGCTTGTCAGCGAAGAGATGTTTTTCCCTGTAACCAAATGGAACTTACAAGTCAAGTTGTCTCAATGTCTGCCACCATTTTTATAGACTGGACTTCATCTTGGGATTGTGTTACTTTTATTCGGCAAACTGAGCTGCACCAATAAAAACTACTCAAAACATACCAGCTGCACTTAAATCCAAGCCGCACATTAGAAAATCATTGAAGAAAACCAGCAGCAGTGTACAAGTGTATGTAGAACTGCACTGTATTCCACACACTGTGGGGTATGAAGAAAACCAGCAGCAGTGTACAAGTGTATGTAGAACTGCACTGTATTCCACACACTGTGGGGTATGAAGAAAACCAGCAGCAGTGTACAAGTGTATGTAGAACTGCACTGTATTCCACACACTGTGGGGTATGAAGAACACCAGCAGCAGTGTACAGGTGTATGTAGAACTGTGCACTGTATTCCACACACTGTGGGGTATGAAGAAAACCAGCAGCAGTGTACAGGTGTATGTAGAACTGTGCACTGTATTCCACACACTGTGGGGTATGAAGAACACCAGCAGCAGTGTACAGGTGTATGTAGAACTGCACTGTATTCCACACACTGTGGGGTATGAAGAAAACCAGCAGCAGTGTACAGGTGTATGTAGAACTGCACTGTATTCCACACACTGTGGGGTATGAAGAACACCAGCAGCAGTGTACAGGTGTATGTAGAACTGTGCACTGTATTCCACACACTGTGGGGTATGAAGAAAACCAGCAGCAGTGTACAGGTGTATGCAGAACTGTGCACTGTATTCCACACACTGTGGGGTATATTACAAGTACAAACATGCCCAGTTAGTGTCTTCACAGCTACAAACATGCCCAGTTAGTGTCTTCACAGCTACAAACATGCCCAGTTAGTGTCTTCACGGCTAAGTGTTTTCATAATAAAGCTATTCACAGATCCCCTACAACACCTCAAATGTTTGACAGTCAGACATCTTCAAACCACTCCACAGCATGCACCACACGGGACACACAAAAATGCACATTATAGAAAAAACAATTAATTTGACCAAATTAACTTTTTTTTTCTGATGGTCATTAATTAGGACTGAAACTGCATACTTTTTTGAACTACTTGATTTGACAAAATCATCAGATTTCTTTTGTTTGTTTTTGGTGGTTGTTTTTTTTTTTTTTTTTACTTAATTCAGTTTTTTTTTTTCTTTTGTTTTTGTTTTTAACCCACGAACATGCAAAAAGAACGAAACAACAAAAAACACTCAAATATTAAGCAAAAAAAAAAAAAAAAAGGCTTGTCAAAAGAAAGCAATATTTCCGAAAACAATCATCACATTTTCTTGCTCCAAAGATTATCAATAGTTTGGGACTGAGACACAGTTTTTAGCTATTTAACTCACTCGGGACGACAAGTTTTCTCCCTTGCTTTTCCCCACAGACCGCACATTTGTACAGGTTTGGAAAAAAATTACAAAAAATACAAAATACAGAGTAAGAAAATGAAACTTTGAGAACTGGTTTATTACGTGTTGAGCTATACCATATAAAAAAAAATCAAATTTCTCATCTTATTTTTATAGTTTTGCCATATGTAGAAAATACTGCCAATTTTTCACCCCGAATCACCATACCCATGCTCACTTTCTGCATTAAGTTCGCTTTCTTCTTCGTCATCATCCACCTCTTCAATGTCCGACCCTTCAGTTTAGCATTTCAAGTACTTCGGCAACCCTAAAACATTGTCGTCGCTGCACTGTTCGCTCCACAACATTTTGAGAAGAGCCCGCTTTGCTAACAGGCTGGCACACGAGCAGACGACTGGTCATTGACTTTGTCAGCGTGTGTGCGAGACGGGTCACGCATGGCAGGCTGGCCAATCATACCATTCGATTGTGGAGTGACCCAGAATAGCGCACTCTGCTTGGCTAATCACAAAATCACGTGTACAGGGCGTGATGGATTTTTATTTCTTGAAAATGCTATTCCATTCCGTCGTCTGAAACCGAATACATTTTATGTAGGAATGATCATGCATTCCTTCGTCTGGAGAGAGTTAATCTGAAGAAATCATCACAATTTCTTGCTCTGAAGGTGGTGAGCAGTTCAGGACTGGGATAATTATTGTTTAAAGCCAGTTAGCCTGACGAAAACATATTTCTTGTTACAAAGATCATGCATAGTTTGGGACTGAAGTCTGACAAAATCATTTTAATTCATTGTTCCAAAAGTCATGAAGTCTAGGACTGAGATACAGCTTAACAGCTTATAGTTTAGGATTGAGACGCATACTGTTTTTAGCTGGTTGGTCCAACACCACCACCACCACCCAACAAAACACTGGTAACTTCCTATTCAAAAGGTCATGATATCATTTCTGATTGAGACACTGTTTCAGAGCTATTCACTATGATGAAATCATCATATCTTGCTCCAAAGGTCATGAATAGTTTGAGACTGAGACACACTGTTTTTAGCTTATCTAGTCCAATGAAATTATCACAATTTCTTGCTCCAAAACTCATGAATAGTTTAGGATTGCGATGTGGACTGTTTTCAGTCTTTCAATTTGACTGAATCTTCACAATTTCTTGTTCCAAAGGCGGTGAATATTTTTGGATGGAGATGCACACTGGTTTAAGCAAGTCACAGCCTGACCGAATCACATCAGCTTCTTGTTCCGTTCCTCATGGTAAGTTACCAACAAGTGTTCCGAGGCATACACTGTTTTAGCTGAACCTATGATGACTGATTCAGTCAATCAATGGTTCGATTACACTGTTTTAGTTGAACCGATGACTACTGACTCGGTCAAACAATGGCTAGATCTCCCAAAAGTCATACCCCACACACAGACCCACAAGGGGACTAGGCAGACTGCACAGGACAGGACCACCACCACATACTCATCATCTCCGAGGGGAACTGCTCTTGCGTGATGTCTGGCAGCATCTCCATGTCGTCCTCCTCCTCCCCCACCATCAGTGCTGTGGCCCCCACCTCACCGGCCTCCCCCACCTTCACCCCCAGTCCTTTGTGGTCTCGTTTCTGGGGCTTGAACACCTGGATCTTCTGCTTCTGTGGACAGAGAACAACACTGTTTGACATATGTCCACTCCAGTGACAATACTGTGGAATGACTGATTTAAAAACTGCTAGTAAACAAAGAAAAAGTAACAAAACACTGGTAGTACAAGGAAAAAATAACATTCTGGCAGTTGAAGGTTACGGTTAAAGGTTCCATAGTCTTTTTACGGTCATTGGGGCAGCAAATTCATAAAATCACAAGACTGATTCAGAGCTGACAACCACAAATTTACAAATGGAAAGTCCCAAACAGCCAACAATTGGGCAATCTGCTTTTACAGTGAATGACTACTGTCAAACCAAAGAGAAAAAGAAAAGTACACATTCACAGTTGACAGCTACATCTACCACAACTCTTTTTAAGCTCCAGCTTACTCCTCCATGCTTGGCCTGTGATCAGACCTTGCTGTGGATGGTGGTCAGGGTGTTACTCTTCAGGACAACACCACTTTACCAACGTCATCAGTGAGAAATGAACCCCCCCCCCCTCCCCCCCATGCACACAGCCGTTACATGGCTTGCTCTGCCGCAGCCCCTGTGCCAACAGTCTACAGGGAACTGTCGATAACAGGCTGACCCTGAGTCACCCTGCTGGTGTTTGGTTGTGCCCATTCTGATTCAACATACATCGCATATCACCAACTAAGCCCCTTACTGTCGACAGGTTGAGTGAACATCTCCACTGAAGTGGAAACCACCACTAAAACTTTCTTCCCGTTTGAATCCACAGGGCTGACTTATGGCTCACTGACTTGTATGAATATTCATCTTAGTAGTCTCTTGAAAGTTGTGTCATTCATCCTTAAGAAAGGTTCATGGACAAAATAAGGTCTACTGACAAATATGTGGATATTTCTCTCATTTGTATTACTGCAGGTTTTTTTTGGTTTTTTGTTGCTTTTTTGTTGTTGACTTTTTTGGAGGGTGGGGTGGGATCGTAAATCTAAACTACACTTCTGACTCACCTGTACTGATCTCTGGCTCTCTTCAGATGTCTTCAACTTTTTCTTCTCCTGTTCTGTAGGTTCGATGTCTTCATCCCCCTCCTCCGCAATGCCATACTTGGAAAAATGGGGAACCTGGAAAAACAAATCAGGGGTCAGTGCTGTTTGTCTGTCTGAAAAATGCCATTTTATGGGACACTTCGCTCTATTTTAAAGACTGCAACATTCAAATGTTATTCTAAGCATTTTACACACACAAAAAAAAAAAAGTTAATATGCTTTTTGATTGTCCAATGAAGATAACAATTGAATAATACAAATTATCAATGCTTTTTAACGTCTGAGAAGATAGGAACTGTATAATAAAAAAAAAAATGCCAATACCATTGAAAAGTCAATCCATGAAAAAACCAATCAGCCAAAATTTCATCAGAATAAGACTAACATAACCCCAATGAAACAACACAAACAAAAACTAGTACCTTTAATTCTCAACATCCATCCCCACACCCTCTTCCCATCTATCAATCTGAAAAAATAAAATAAAATAAAATAAAATAAATACCCTAGTCTCATGACACACAACCACCCTAACACCGCAATATTCATTACAAAACGTCAAGACTGACAAAAATAAATACAGAAATGAGAAAAAAATGAAAGAATGAACCAACCTCAAACACCCAGGAGCCAGTCTCTGGGCGGTAGTCGATGAACTTGGCGTTGATCATCCTGGATGTGGTTTCCAGCTTGTCTTGGTAGTTCATACTGACCAGTCTCTCCGGGCTCTGTTCAACAAGTGTCAGATGTGTAGGCTTTGTGTTCTATGTTACAACTTGCATCTCACCTTCATGACAACCTTGCGCACATGATTTGTATTAATCACATAAAGTTAAAGAAAAGACTAACTATAGAATTTATATGCTTTGGGTAATCACTGCCTAGTTAAGCAAACAAGAGAATGAGCACAAGTCAGCCATGAAAAGAAACACAAAAAAACAGAGAATACTCCTATCATATAAAACAAAAAACAGAGAATACTGCTATCATATAAAACAAAAAACAGAGAATACTCCAATCATATAAAACAAAAATCAGAGAATACTCCTAACATATAAAACAAAAATCAAAGGGCCATGGCTTTCACAATCTTCAAGGAAAGAGAGGTAAATACAGCTTCTGTAGTTGCATACATGGCATCAGCATTCATTCAATCACTCGTTATCAAATGCACACATACATACACACACACACACACACTCAGGATCCTCTACAGAAATGACAGACAATAAGAACACACAGAGACAGACAGAGAGAGAGAGTGAGAGAGAGAGAACAGGACAGGCACAGACAATACAAAACAACAGAAAGAGAGAGGTGCTGAAGAAGCTTAGTGTTCAACTGTGGAGAACGACGGCAGAGAAAGAGATCATGCAAAGAAAGGGGGCAAAAGGGACATAACTATTCCAGTGACATTTCTTTTACCTTGATCACCTCTCGGGTGGTTTTGTCGATGGGCCACACAAAGTTGAGTGTGACCTCTGCCCTGCGGTTCAAGCCCTCCCCAACAGGTGGTTTGGCGCTGTCGTCAGGGTACACCGAGATCTCCTTGCGGCGGAAATGGACTGCGCACAGAAAGGTCAGTGGTCAAGACCAGAGAAATGCATGCATGCCTTCCCAGAAGTCTTACCATCAGCAACGTATAATGTAAAAATCAGGAGCAAACTAAAATTGTCGGGAATTTTCAGGCACACCATATTCTTACTATTGTGCAGGTGTACATGTGCGCAAGTTCCCACACATTAAAAACCACAGACACAATAAGTCAGTTTCTCTTGATGTGTCAACAGCAAATCACCAGAGCATTCAGAACGGATGGAGAATTTGCATTTTCAAAGAGCGCATACATTAAAGTTTTCCACTTTTTATCACTGTAAATATAGCATCCATTCATAATGATCTTTCCTCAAGGTCTGGAAGCTTCAATTTTGTTTGTGTGTGTGTGTGTGTGTGTGTGTGTGTGTGTGTGTGTGTGTGTGTGCAGCAAGGTTTGGCCTCCATCTACTTCATCAGTCTCACACATTCCCTCATGACAGCTTGCCATCCTTTCGACTGAGCATGTTTTCTCCGACTTCAGCTCTGCTGTAGCTGGTTATGGATCTGCATCCTGTACATTCACACACTGTTCAATGTTTTACACAAAACACACACACACCACTGCTTTACACACACAATTTGTATCACACACACCACTTCGTTTTAGACACACATACACACAACACTTTGTTTTAAACACACACAAACATAAAAAAATTAAACACAACAAAAACACACACACAAATCACTACACACCAATGGAGTCCAAATCAAGCCCCGCCACGTTGACCACCCCGTAGAAGAAGACGGAGCCGTAGTTCTCCCGGCCAATGGTCAGCTCCTCCACAAAGCAGTTGCCGTCCTCGTCCACCATGCGACCCAGATCCTCCATGGAGGGGATGGTGTAGTAACCGGGTCGGGTCAGCACCACGCCCGCTGGATGGGGGGGGCTGTCCACTGGCAGCGGCTGTTGGCGATCATACAAAAACAGTAGGAATAACTGGAAGAACTGGCAATGGTGGTCAGCAACAATACAAAAACAACAGGAACGGAATATGATGATGGAAGGAAAAAAAAAGAGAAAAAAAAAGAAAAGAAAAAAAAAGAATAAAGAAAGTCGTCCATGGATGCTGAGAAAGCCCAGTATATCTGCAGAACTTAAATGCGTCCTCTGATTTCTCCTTAAAAAAAAAAAAAAAGAAGAAGAAAACAACAGGAATAGATGGAAGAGATGTGCTGGTAATGGCTGTCGGCAACAATTCCCACTAGGAATTCCCAACAGGATATTCCCACTAGGTTTTACAGTACTGATTGATCAAAACAAAATAGTTATCATCCGCCCACTTCATCCATTGGTATTCAGGTTTGTTGAACATCTGCAATGCAAGTAAGAAAGCTGTTCCTTCTGATACACATTCTGCCAACTCTCCACACACACACACACACGCACAACATTGTCCACTCACATCGACAGACAGGTTGGACATGTTGCTGTTGGTGATGTTGCTGTCGTAGGTGTTGTCCTGCTCCGTCTGACTGATGTTCTGACCCTGCTCCAGATCCTCCTCCTCCTCCCCCTCCGGCCGATCGGGCTCCAGAGGCAGGGAGTCCTGAAGGCGGGGGTACAAGGTCTGCACCGTGTTGTCCATCCCACCACGCCTGCAACAATGCAGAACACGGGATGTATAGCATCAAGAAAAACTGACATGGGGTCACGCTATTCATGCTCACAACACAAACGTAACATGTTACATTGAAGAGACACGCACATGTTTAGTTTTCTCAGGGATCACATAAATAGTATTCAAATGGATCAAATAATATCACACTCATATCTCAGAATGTTTTACATATCCAAGAGCAACTAGCAATTTGAAAAAAAAAAAATGTTTGAGCAACAAAAACTTCAAAACTGCAATATACCTGAAACGCTCAAACATAGCTGATCGGTCATCCAATAATCTAGCTGCATACTGTGACAGGGAGATGAATCTCAGCCCTAGATAAACAAGAGGTCTGTACCCACGTCCAATCAACTATTCTCACCACGCAAACAATGGGAAGATGTGAGTAGCAGTGGCAGACACAACTTTACACTTGTTGCTCAAGAATGCAGACAAACGAGGTAGTAGCTCATTAAACTTGACACTTTTTGCACAAGGACTGCGACCACACAAATGATGGGAGGAAGAGAGGGTGCCGTGGCAGGCGTAACTAACCACTTGTTGCCCAAGGACGCAGACTAACAAAATAAAGGCTCATGTAACTTTTTGCTTGTTGCCCAAGGACGCAGACTAACAAAATAAAGGCTCATGTAACTTTTTGCTTGTTGCTCATGGATGCAGACAGAACAATTGTCATGGTAACTCACTCTCGATGTGGAGTATCTCCCATGTTGGCAGACGGGGACGACAGATCTGCCGACCTAATGACGGGGGTGGATTCTGGATCAACTTCATCACCTTGACCTTGCCGCTGGACATCCAATGGCCTGCACCAGAGTATGTCATCAACAGAAATTTGACATGCTGCTTCAAGTTGCAATTTGCTATAAACTACAGAGCTAAATGAGCCAGGGATCCAATAATAAGCTTAACATTTAGCAAACAAGACAAATTTCTTTCTTTCGATTAAATCATCAACCTATGCACATATACAGCAAATATAAATGGACCAGTGATTTCTGATCATTTCAGCTCAAAGGGAATTGCTCAAACTGTACAGAGTGGAATGTCTTCAGAGCATGCCTCAATAAAAGTGTGAAAGCTTTTTGCAAGACATTCATGAAAGCAAAAAGAAGTGAAAGAGGAGATTACAAACAGATCAAGGTCAGATACACGGAGTGCCACAAACAGGTAAATAAGAGCACAAACAAAGCAACAAACACACATAAGTTTCACATGCCCACATAAACACAACACACACACTCTCTCTCACATGAAAATAAACCACACATTCACCAGGTGACTGGGGCAACACACACACACACACAAAGAGCCAACACGAACCACACACTCACCTGGTGATCGGGGTGATATTCCGTCCGGAGACCTGTGGACCATCTGGGGTGTCCACCTGGGAGCTGGAACGACTCAGAATGCTGCCAGTCGCTCCCCCTTTCTTCAGCACCAACTTCTTCACGCTGCGTCGTGGCACAAAGGTCTCTCCACCAAATCCCAGGTCTTCCTCCTCCTCCAGACCTTCAAACAACTGACCCTGCACACACACATGTGCATTTCATCACTACAATGATGTGCTGAATGTACTGTGAAGATATATCAAATGAACAATCTGTTGTGAAAATGCTAAAATTAGTAATAGGTATTACTTCATAACACGCTCTACCTCCTTAACACACAGACAATGAGTGCCACAGAGCACCCAGAGAGCTAATAAATAACATCAATATAGCAGCCCAGAGAGCTAATAATTAACATCAATATAGCAGCCCAGAGAGCTAATAAATAACATCAATATAGCAGCCCAGAGAGCTAATAAATAACATCAATATAGCAGCCCAGAGAGCTAATAAATAACATCAATATAGCAGCCCAGAGAGCTAATAATTAACATCAATATAGCAGCCCAGAGAGCTAATAAATAACATCAATATAGCAGCCCAGAGAGCTAATAATTAACATCAATATACCAGCCCAGAGAGCTAATAAATAACATCAATATAGCAGCCCAGAGAGCTAATAAATAACATCAATATAGCATCCCAGAGAGCTAATAAATAACATCAATATAGCAGCCCAGAGAGCTAATAAATAACATCAATATAGCAGCCCAGAGAGCTAATAAATAACATCAATATAGCAGCCCAGAGAGCTAATAATTAACATCAATATAGCAGCCCAGAGAGCTAATAAATAACATCAATATAGCAGCCCAGAGAGCTAATAAATAACATCAATATAGCAGCCCAGAGAGCTAATAATTAACATCAATATAGCAGCCCAGAGAGCTAATAAATAACATCAATATAGCAGCCCAGAGAGCTAATAATTAACATCAATATAGCAGCCCAGAGAGCTAATAAATAACATCAATATAGCAGCCCAGAGAGCTAATAAATAACATCAATATAGCAGCCCAGAGAGCTAATAATTAACATCAATACAGCAGCCCAGAGAGCTAATAATTAACATCAATATAGCAGCCCAGAGAGTTAATAACATCAATATAGCAGCCCAGAGAGCTAATAACATCAATATAGGGTCCCAGAGTGCTACTAATTAACATCAATGTTGGAAAAAAATGGTTACAAAAATTAACATCAAAGTACACAATACTCAAGACTTTCAAGCATGACAAATCGAATGTGTTGATGACAAAGTACATGCACACACACACCAACCACACCACACACAAAAATCCAGACATCCATGAAAGAAAATTTGTACAGATGCATTTTCAGGCCAGTTTTGTTGCTTGAGGTAGTTCAGATCACACAGCTTGCAATCTTTTCAGCAATTAGGCAATTCTTTTCTTTTCCTGACATAACAGCTCAGTACACACAAACACTCCACACGTCACAAGGAGGCGATAAAAACAAGGTCCCTTGTACAGCATGCACTTAGCACACAATGAAGAACTTACGGCAACAAAAGAGTGGTCCCTGGAAAAATTCAGAAGAAAAATCCACTACACAATATGCATGTGCATGTGTGTCGGTGACTGAAGCTTACTGAATGACACAGGAAACTAATGATATGCGCTTAAAAGCAGCTGTCAGTCAGCTGTACCATGGCAGGCAGGCAGGCTGCCATGCAAATGACTCTCAAAAGTGCTTACAGTTTGGCCTCTGACCAAAGACAGGCAGCCGCTATGTATCACTGATATGCAAATGACTCTCAAAAGTGCTTACAGTTTGGCCTCTGACCAAAGACAGGCAGCCGCTATGTATCACTGATATGCAAATGACTCTCAAAAGTGCTTACAGTTTGGCCTCTGACCAAAGACAGGCAGCCACTATGTATCACTGATATGCAAATGACTCTCAAAAGTGCTTACAGTTTGGCCTCTGACCAAAGACAGGCAGCCACTATGTATCACTGATATGCAAATGACTCTCAAAAGTGCTTACAGTTTGGCCTCTGACCAAAGACAGGCAGCCACTATGTATCACTGATATGCAAATGACTCTCAAAAGTGCTTACAGTTTGGCCTCTGACCAAAGACAGGCAGCCACTATGTATCACTGATATGCAAATGACTCTCAAAAGTGCTTACAGTTTGGCCTCTGACCAAAGACAGGCAGCCACTATGTATCACTGATATGCAAATGACTCTCAAAAGTGCTTACAGTTTGGCCTCTGACCAAAGACAGGCAGCCACTATGTATCACTGATATGCAAATGACTCTCAAAAGTGCTTACAGTTTGGCCTCTGACCAAAGACAGGCAGCCACTATGTATCACTGATATGCAAATGACTCTCAAAAGTGCTTACAGTTTGGCCTCTGACCAAAGACAGGCAGCCACTATGTATCACTGATATGCAAATGACTCTCAAAAGTGCTTAGAGTTTGGCCTCTGACCAAAGACAGGCAGCTGCTATGTATCACTGATATGCAAATGACTCTCAAAAGAGCTTACAGTTTGGCCTCTGACCAAAGACAGGCAGCTGCTATGTATCACTGATAATAATAATAATGTTCATTTTTTCCAGTGCACAGACAATAGCTGTGACAACCATCACCACCACACTGAAGACATTGCACAACCGCTACCTGTCTCACCTTGCTGCCAGTCATCAACCCATGCAGGGCTTTGGGTTTAATCTTGGCCACAGGACGAGGGCTGACCTTGTAACCTCCGGAATCCAACACTGCCTTCTGGGCCACTGGATTGGTCGGCTTCAGAACCTCTTCTCGTTTCCCAGAGTTCTGCTGCAACATCACCAACAAGTCCTCATCAATTTTAAACATCTAAAATCTAGAAATTACTGAACTAAGACCTGGCTGGTGATAGTATCAAGATAATGGCTGCAGATTTGTTCCTTGGACTTCAGGTAATATGTACAAATGTCAATGCATTATCAATTCAAGTTTCATACAAGCAGTATCAACGGATGGCAATCATACACCTCTTCAACAAAACTGTTGATATGTCACCTCAATTATCTCTCAAAAGAAATTACGATGCAGTTGTGTAGCTGACAATATCAGCATAAGATCTATACACATAAGAAACAAGTAAATGTCTAAGCATTCAAAGCAATCAAATAAAATCACTATGAAATATTCATGAACTTATACCAGAATCTGTTGACATACTCTGATCATGCTGACGCAATGAATGAGCAGTGATCACATGTTCTGTAGTTCTCCACCAGCAGTTTTCACACACTCACACACACACACACAGAGCAATCCTTACATTTTTCAGGTTCCAGAAAAGCGGGGAGTCCCCATAGGGAGAACACGCCAGAAGCTGCTGTTGAAGATCTCCTGCTGTGCTGCTGACCGACGTCGTCGTCCTGAACATACAACAACAAAATGGTGTAAAATTTTACTGCTGTCACCGTCCGGAAAGATAACGGCTGAGAAAAGAGTATCACTGAAATGTGTACAGCGGTACTGAATACCCCTTAAGTGACCAAGCTGCTGTTGGGATCTCTTCTGGTGTAGTTGATGGGGAAGAAAATAACCCACTCAAACATAAACTTTGTGGTACACCTTGTTTTTTTGTTCACGTTTTGCTCCTTACCCTAAGGCTATTGCTGAGGAACATATGCTGTTTGTGTACGTGTGTGTGTGTAAGCTTGTGTGTGTGTGTGTGTGGAGTCTTTCAACATTTTCAGGCTTGTGATATGCAGCTGCATGTGGCAAACGTAGACCAGTGTCTGCGATATATTCTGGGTCATCATATACACACTTGGCTCACCCAAGTCAACATGTGAGGCTGGTGTCGTCAGCCATGTGTGTGCTCATCCACTGATTGGGAAGGCAGCTGGTCAATATTTTGAGTGACACATCACGCCATATGCCATATCAGACCTACGTTCATGTTTATTCATAATTGAAATACGATCTTTTTCTGGGTTTGACAACGATTATGACACATTTCTTTCTGGCTGAAAGAAAATTGGGAATCTGGCCACAACTCCAGTATGACAAGTAACCCATCATGCTGGCAGTTAACAGGTTAACAAAATAAGAATTACAACTTACGTTCCAATGGTAGCAGCATTTCCTCCAAAAAGACCACCGGTAGGAGCTCCTCCCAAATTGAAAGCTGTTGTCAAATGAAACAAAAAACAGAGTGAATACGCATTCTCATAAACAAGGAAGAGTCCAATGCACACAATGCAACAAACGAAAGAAAAAAGAAAAGAAAAAAAGACGAGAACATGGAAACAAGATCTTTAATTGAATTTTATCAAGAATGTTTGGACAACTGCTGAATTTGAATTACAATGATAAGTTTAGTTATAAAGTACCCAATCAAATAAATTTTGCTCAAAGCATTTTACATTATGAAAGCTCCAATATACCAATACATTTAAATAAATTACAGTATCCATCAAAACATGCAAGTGAGAAACATCACAAACTATGACAAGACAATGCACCAGAAGTACACACTAAGTACAATACTCATAGCCAACTGTTTGTGCATTCATGCAAAAATACATGTTACATTTGTATGCATACACACATACGTAACAAAAAAATACCAGACAATTACAAAAATTTATAAACAAGCATTTTCTTAAACTGAAAAACACACATACACACACACAAACAAAAAAACAAACACATTTATTCAATCAGATTTGCTAACAGTGACATATTTCCTCCCTGAACCCTTCCAGTCTAATATCACTCATAGTGAAAACACATTTCACTAAAGAACAAATGCACCAGAAAAAAAACAACTTACTTCCCATGGGCAGTGAAAACATTTCACTAAAGAATAAATTCACCACACACACACACACAAACTTACTTTCCATGGATAGTGAAAACACATTTCACTAAAGAACAAATTCACCGAACGCACACACACACACACACACACGCACACACACAAATTATTTCCCGTGGATTGTGAAAATACAACTCACTAAAGAACAAATTTAACAGACACACACACACACACAAAAATACAACTTACTTCCCGTGGATAGTGAAAACACATTTCACTAAAGAACAAATTCACCACACACACACACACACAAAAACCCAACTTACTTCCCCTGGATAGTGAAAACACAATTCACTAAAGAACAAATTCACCACACACACACACACACACAAAACCCAGCTTACTTCCTGTGGATAGTGAAAACACAATTCACTAAAGAACAAATTCACCACACACACACAAAAACCCAACTTACTTCCTGTGGCACCAGTGGTACCGAAGCTGAGGCCCGGTTTGGCGGGCTGGTTACCGAACAGACCTCCTGTGGTGGCCCCGGTCCCCAGCCCTGTGCCGAACCCAGTCCCAGTGCCCAGACCCGTGGTTCCAGCCCCAAACCCTCCAGGCTTGGCAGCACCAAACAGGCCTCCTCCCGTGCTGGTGCCTGTCATCAACAAGGAAGCTGCTGTTGTAATGTCACTATTATAATCAAAAAAAAAAAGAAAGGAAGAAAAAAGAAAACAAAAAGAAACGGTCAAAGGTATATTGAAAATGATGGTGGAGAAAAACAACAAATGCTGGCAAACAACATTTCTGTCATTCATACGGATGCTTTACAACTTGATTCTATTTCACCATAAGCTTATTGTTTATCTAGGGCTGATATTTATCTCACTTTCACTTACCCAATCAACATTAAATTAAAGAGAAAAAGCGAGAGAGAGAGACGGAGAGAAGAAAAAAGCTAGGGGCAGGAATGAGAAAACAGGAAAGTTGAAACATCAAAGCTCCTCCTCTACCGTTATCCTGCTAAATATCCAAAAGCATAAACCATGTTAAGTACATGTTACTCTGCTTTAGTGTAAGCAATTATCAAGAAACATTTTTTTCACTGTTTTTCATTACTGAACGATGATTATTGAACAATGATCTGCATAGAATATGTTTCATCTTTTTTTTCACCACCCTCCTGCCTACTATCCCTTTCCTCTTTGATGCAAGCAAGTAGTTCTGATACTTAAAGTTTGCACTGAACAGGGTCTTCACACGTCAAGCAGTGGCCCAGCTGCAATGTACTGCCCAACTAGAAAATGTGTATCCACAGGGTAGAGTGCAATGTGTTGCCCAACTAGAAAACGTGTATCCACAGGGTAGAGTCCCATGTATGCACCTGGCTTTTTTTTCTCCCCTTAGCCCAAGATCTTGAGTGGCAGTCTGGGTGCTAGTCATTCAGATCAGACAACAAACTTGAAGTCCCATGTGCAACGCATGCACTTAGCGCACATAAAAGAACTCACAGCATTGAAAGGGTTGTCCCTGGCAAAAATTCTCTTGGAAAATCCATTTTCATAGTAGAATAAACACACCTTTTTTTCTTTCTTTTTTTTTTTATATAGAACAAACGCACCTGTAGACAGGACAAAAAAAAAAAGAGAAAAACTAAAAAGGATCTGCACTGTAGCAACGCTCACTCCCAACACAATAAAATGGCATTGTTCAATTCCATTTCTTACTTACCCCCAAAGCCTGTGCTGCCAGTGCCAAAAGAGAAGGCTGAGGATGTGGCTGGCTTGTTGAAGAGGCTTCCACCAGCACCAAACCCTGTGGATGCCGTTGTGGTGGTTCCAAACCCCAGGGGCTTGTTTCCCAATAAACCACCCTGAAACAAATCAGGTCAGTAGTGAAACTTTTCACCAGGAAAGAGATGCCCGGCATGAACTTACTTGTACTGCAAAACATGATTCATGTTGTACATGAACTTACTGGGACTGCAAAACATGATTCATGATTCATGTTGTACATGAACTTACTAGGACTGCAAAACATGACTCATGTTGTACATGAACTTACTAGGACTGCAAAACATGATTTATGATTCATGTTGTACATGAACTTACTAGGACTGCAAAATATGATTCATGTTGTACATGAACTGCAAATACGAAACAATAGAGTGGATGAGAGAAGAAAAAAAATGAAACAGAAAACCATGCTAAAAGGAAACACAAAGTTTCAAGTTTTTTGTTGATTTTTTAAGCCTATATCAGTATAAGGATTTATGTGTTTTGCACATGACAGAAAATCTGATCCATGCCAGCTCTTACAATGGCCTGTGTCACTGATACATCAAATAAGCACCAAAAGCTAAATCTTCCAAACATTCAGGACATTCATCATCAACTCCCACCAGTTTCTGTTCCCCTGTGTGTCTTAACACTAAGACAAAGTGAAACAAAGGCAGGAGATCACCAAAATGCTGTAAAAGAAATCCATATCATAAGGAAATACTCTAACCATGTCAAATTAAACAAAAACAAAAACAATAAAAACAAACAATAGCAATAATAATTAATAAAAAGATACATACACCTACCCCTGTCTGCGCAGCACCAAAGCCGCCAAATCCCGTGGAGGTGCCGAAGCCTGAGGGTTGACTGGTGCCAAACAGACCTCCAGACTGCGTGGTGGTCGTTCCAAACAAAGGCTGCACACAAACATCAAGGTTTCAAACAGAAGTGACTGCTCCACAGCCAGCTGCAAATGCTCAGTCTTTTCAAGTCATTCAGTAAAACTTCTCACCTTCCAAAATATGGGGTATGACTGCCTACATGGCTAGGTATGAAATTTGAAGTAAACGGTCATACATAAAAGCCTACTCATGCACACGGGTGGAAGTGGGAGGTAAAAAACTAACAAATGCAGAAGAAGAATTCATAAACCTACTTTCTATGCCACAGTGTCATGCCTGATATTTTGGATGTTATAACGCTTGCAATATCAGTAGAGTGTTGTGTTTCCAACCAAAATCATGCTCATGTTTATCATCAGTGAAGTGCCAAGCTAGATACTGTTAGAGCTACATGCACAGGTTTCAATTAATAAAATTACTAACAAGTCTGACAGTACGAAATGTCAATGAAGGGTAAGTCTCAAAGAGATTCTCTACTGATAAGAGATCACACACAAACACACTCTCCATAAAGCATACGCCAACACCCTATCTCCCTGTTCTGTCATTCTGCAAGTTAATTCGCTTTGCACATTCACTCTCACCTCGGGCTGTTCGGCTTTTCTAATTTTTCCAACACGTTTTTTTTTCCTATAAACATGCTCATACTGTTTAAAATATCAGCACTTAGTGACAAAAGTGTGCGACAAAACTACAGGTAAACACAAGCAGACTGTGGTGAAGTGGTCAGTTTTGACAGGCTGATGACTGGAGGGTCTGACTGGTTCAATCCCCATCAGAGGTGGGTTTTCTGGCCAGTGGCCAGCACCCACCCTGAACCGTGTGCTACAGGATCAAATGGGTAGAATGGGACAGTACAGTTAGTCACTCAAGGATCACCCATTCACAGAATGGTTCTTTTGGTGCACTGCTCATATTTCCTGACAAACACTGCAGGTGTCTGTATCTCTCAGCCTGAATACCGCCAACATGTGTCAAGACAGTACAGTCTTGACAAGTAGTTCCAAACTGAAATGGACCCCCACATATCAGCATCTTCATCACCCATTTCATCATTCATCCTGATCAAAATACAGAAAGCAAAACGTCCCAAATTTTGGGGCACCACAAAAAAAAACACAAAAAACAAACAAACCAACCCACACACACACAGACCGAAAACAGAAGAATCTCTCACCTTGTTGGCACCGAACAGGGACCCCGCCTGTGTGGCAGCCGCCGTGCCGCCGAAGGAGAACCCCGACTGCGTGGTGGTGGCAGTGCTGGTGCCCCCAAAGAGAGGCTTGCTGGCCCCAAACAGCCCTCCCCCAGTGCTGGTGGAGGTGCCTGCACCACCAAAGCCTGGCATTGCAACACAACAACACATATGTGCTTATAGTTTTTTCATCCAGTGATGTTAATGCGAAATAGACATCTAGCATTGCAGCACATCACCACCTACATCCTTATCATCATCCAGCGATGTCATGTGAAACAGACATCCATCATTCCAACATAACAACACACATCCTTATCACCATCCAGTGATGTCATGTGAAACAGACATCCATCATTCCAACATAACAACACACATCCTTATCATCATCCAGTGATGTCATGTGAAACAGACATCCATCATTCCAACATAACAACACACATCCTTATCATCATCCAGTGATGTCATGTGAAACAGACATCCATCATTCCAACATAACAACACACATCCTTATCATCATCCAGTGATGTCATGTGAAACAGACATCCATCATTCCAACATAACAACACATACATCCTTATCACCATCCAGCGATGTCATGTGAAACAGACATCCATCATTCCAACATAACAACACATACATCCTTATCACCATCCAGTGATGTCATGTGAAACAAGACTTCTAGAACTGCAGCACTACACTACCTACCTGCTCATATTCATCCAGCAATGTTACGTGAAATACACTTATGGCATTGCAACACAACAAAACACAGGTATCAAATGCTAAATGCATGAAATTCTCAAATCAGATTCCATTGCCACCTCCAACATAAAATCCAGCTTTGCTTGCTGTTTTGTCAATTTTTTGTCAAATTTTTCTGGTGTTAGAAAAAAAAAAGAATGTAACTATTCTCAAGGTAACAGAACTATGTGTGCAGATAAGATAAGAATAACTTTATCATCTCATAAAGAAAAATTACATCAGGTAAGTCAAGACCAACAAATGCAATTACTCAACACAAAAAAAATTAACATGACTTAATCAAAAAGCAGCAAATAAACATACAACCCCTACCAGAGTCTGCACTAGTGGGTTACAGATAAGTATGTGTAATTAAACAAACAATACATTGATATAAGATCTGTGCATATCCACTTTTCTTTATGACTATCACAGACCACAAAACTCTGAACACTGTGCGATACTCACTGAAACCCCCAGTGGAGGATGCAGCTGGCTGACCGAAGCTGAAGCCTGTGTTGGCAGCTTGTGTGGCTGGTGTTGACTGCCCAAAGAAAGCAGTGGCTGTCCCCTGCTGCTTGCCCTTTCTGTTGGCCAGATAGTCTTCTACACGCAGTTCCTGCACAATATAAATATTTTTTTTTTTTTTTTTTAAATCATCAGCCTCCACACATTCAAATGCTTGTGAAAAAATTAGTGAAGCATGTTAAAAAAAAAAAAAAATACAAGCATCAATATGCAGAAAACACACACACACACACACACATATGCCCTGTTCTGAATAAAAATTAAGATTTAAAGTACTGAATGTAAGGTGAGGCTAGAGATCTCTTTCCAGTGCCTAATGCAGGCAGCCAAACCTCTGCTACACCTCAGTGATGATCTGGTAACCAGTCAGGTCAGTGCGCATGACAAAAACATTTCCCCAGCTAGATAATGTAGAACAATATTTACAAATACACTGCACACACACACACACACACACACACACACACATATACACACAGAGAGGAAAAGTTGCTTACCTCCAAACTCTTAGTCTCATATTCTTTCATGGCAGTGATGCACTGGTGTCTGGTGTTGATGTTGGTGGTGACACCGCTCTTTGACATGGTGTCCTGCCCCGAAGGCGGGTTGAACTTGATGGTAGTGCCACCCCCTGCCCCACTGCTGGCTCCTCCAAACACTGCAACAGGTCATAACAATGACTGACGCTGCATGGTGATAACTGCAATGCTTATCATCTTTATATCAAATACATGCCAACTTTTCCTCCAAAGAATTCAAAACTTAAAAATCAGTGATCATTCAGACTTTTTTTTTCTGTTCAAAGTATTCTGTCCACTAAATTCAAAATAAATCCTCCCAAGAATAAGTGCTCTCATAATAAGCTTGTTTCAGAATTCTAAGCTTGTTTCAGAATAAATGAAAGTGTTTTGACAAGCTTTCAACATAATCTAAAATTATGCTTAACCAATGGCTGTAATCAATTGATTTTTCCACTCAAGACATACAGTTTTTATTTCAAAATCTTGTCAAAACCATTCACATGTTGATTTCAAAGAGACTGCAATGTATCAATAAAGCCACTTGGTCTAAGTGCCTAAAACTGAACTATTTCTGCATAGCACAAAAGAAAAGCTTCCTGAGCCAAGACGTCAAGACTCTTCATTGGCTTCAAATAGAAGAATTTGATATGCGCAAGGAGTATTAAAATGACACTCAATCATCAGCCACTCCATAACTCAAAATAATTTTAAAAATCAACGGCAGCTCATGCAAGCTCTCAGACCAAGGGAGTGACTTACATCCTCCACCAGCGCTACCAAAAAGGGAACTGCCAGTGCTGGGCTGCTGCGTGGCTCCCCCAAACAACCCTCCACCCGTGCTGGCTGTCTGGGTGGTGCCGAACCCTGAAACAGATTGCATTCATTACTCTCTCCTCTGTGCCTCTGGCGGCTACACAGTGAGTGTGACAGAGCCCAACCCGAGCGCATCCTTATCAGTGATCTGTATGAAGTTTTGTACAGCACAAAAAAGGACAGTGGGGAGTAAAGGGTTGTCTTTGAAACCTGTGTAGTATCATCATTATATATCATGTATTTATAAACAGCCAAATCAAATTCTTGATAAAATAAAAAAAAGGGGGGGGGGGGGGGGTTGGGGGGTTGAATATCAAACCTCACAACTGTTGCTTAATTACATCATACACAAACACACACATGTATATGCAAAGTGCTGAATGTCTCCAAAACTTATCACATACACAAATGTCATTACAACAATACTGTTCATTACTTTTGTTTATAATATTTTTGTGGGGAGTTGGGGGGGAGGGGTAGGTGGGGGGTGGACAAGTCCTATGTGTACAGTTTCTAAATCCTTCACAACATTTTTTGTCAACATTTCAAAGCTCTGCTCAAAACCCACACCCGCAAAACACCTCAACAGTTTTACCAAACACCTTCCCAAGCCTTTCCTGACTGTACTAGGAACCCCTGCAGACCAACAGCAGGCGGTGGATGACATCACAATGCACGACGTAATCCCCCAGCCCAGAACAGGAACTTACCCCCAAAGCCCTGAGGCTTGGTGCCAAAGGCAGAGCCAGCCTGAGGGGTGGAGAACAGACCGCCTCCTCCAGTGTTCTGCTGTCCGAACAGCCCCCCAGAGGCACTGGTGTTGCTTGGAGTCCCAAAGCCTGACAGGACAAAAGATGCACAGTTAACCGTCACTGTTGTAATGACAAATCAATGATGCATAGCAACAAGAGAAAGAAAAAGAACGAGGGAAAGAGAAGCAGGGGGCAGGGTGTGGGTGAAAGAGAAAGAAAAGTAGCAAAAACAGGGAGACAGTGAGAAAGATGGAGTGAGAGAGGGGTAGAGAGAAGAGAGACGGGGAGAGAGAGAGTGCATGTGATCTGGTGCATGTGCATGAACTTCTATGTATGTAGGCATGCTAACACAGGGCAGTACCACATACACACAAAATACTTTTTACATATAAATCCTGTGTAATGCATCTTCATCTCTCAGGACCTAGAAAGCTTCACTACAAACCATTCCAAAGAAACTAGGAAAACTAATGATTAAAATACAGATACTCAGCTTAAAAAAAATAGAGAAGAAAAAAATAAACCAAGATTTTTGCAGTACTTGGAGTTAGTGACCAAATTTTCTCCATGAAGAAAAAAAGAAAAAGAAAAAGTAAAGTTTTCATTAGGTCACCTCAAATTTGAATGAAGTCTACAAATTTTCTTCTGAAACTGATTTCTGGCGTGTTTTCTAATTATAATGTGCAGATCAGTTTGCAAATTAACATATCTTACAACTGCACACACACACACACACTGCACACAGGACAGCACCCACACATATACACCACACATACACACAAGATATAAGAGGTAAAACAGCTACTAACTGAATCCAGTGGTCTGCTGCTGCTGGCCAAAGGTGTTGGTGGACTGCTGACCAAACAAACCACCAGTGGTGCCAGTGGCGGATGATCCGAACAGGCCACCACTGGCAGGAGTCTGTGCGCCAAATGCTGTGCTGCCAAACCCTGTCGTTGCTGAAATGATAATTAAGTCCATTAATACAGAATCCAAAAAAATGAACTGTATGAAGTATCGTATACAACTATCAATAAGTGAGGGAAACTCCAAACTGAAGTACCATGAGAACAGGCAATGAAAGGCTGCATCATCTTGGATAGCTTTCAGTTTTTTCAGGAAGTTGCTGCTGCTTTGGAAACCCACGAATTTGGCCCTTATGTCGTGACAAGACTTTATGCTTCAAATCAATCACAGTATATCTTAGTGACAACTGGCACAAAAGACACAGAACATGTGGTCCTAGTCTCCAATCTTACATCACAGCACACTGTACAAACTTACCCTCCTAGTCTCCAATCTTACATCACAGCACACTGTACAAACTTACCCTCCTAGTCTCCAATCTTACATCACAGCACACTGTACAAACTTACCCTCCTAGTCTCCAATCTTACATCACAGCACACTGTACAAACTTACCCTCCTAGTCTCCAATCTTACATCACAGCACACTGTACAAACTTACCCTCCTAGTCTCCAATCTTACATCACAGCACACTGTACAAACTTACCCTCCTAGTCTCCAATCTTACATCACAGCACACTGTACAAACTTACCCTCCTAGTCTCCAATCTTACATCACAGCACACTGTACAAACTTACCCTCCTAGTCTCCAATCTTACATCACAGCACACTGTACAAACTTACCCTCCTAGTCTCCAATCTTACATCACAGCACACTGTACAAACTTACCCTGTCCACCTCCGAATGGTGTTGAGGACCCAAACGTTGCTGAAAATTAAATTTCACTTTGAAGAAATATTCTACTCTGAACATGAACTGATCAATATATACTCCACACACATCTTATCAAAATGGTTAAAAAATTTACTTCATAGTTCATCACATGTAAGTGATTTTGTAAATTTGTTTTTCTTGAACATCTACATTCCCTTTCCTAAGCAAACATGCACTTTCCAGAAGTGTTGGCATTGTCAATAATTAACTTAACAAGTATAGGGTAGACATGGCAACTTTTGACAGTCAACCAGAATTTACTCTTGATCAGTTCATCATTTCATGCTCATTACTTACAAGTTACTGTCTTTGCTAATGTTATATTTTATACAGTTATTGTCCACTCTTGTCACGCCAGTTTACAGTACACACTCTGTGTTAAAAATAATAATACAAATCTGCCTTGATCACAATTATATTTATAAAGATATATAAAACCACACATTATGATATATATCTGAGATCACAAGGTCCAACTGAACAAAAACTAACAATAAACTATAAGGTAACATGGGTTGTGCTTGTATATCACTGATTTGAATTCCAGATATTATATTAATTATAAGTTACTGAATCAATCAGGGAGTAATACAGACGATGACAAAGTTTACAATTATACTTACAGGAAGAGGTGCCAAAGCCACCCAGCTTTGAGCCAAACATGGTGGTGGCTGCTTGTCTGCTTATCCTGTAAAAAAAAAAATGTAACTGATTTATGAGAACTGAGATTATATCATTATATATATATACAGTGGGAATGACTAAGTTATGTTAATTATACATTGCATTCAGAAGTGTAAATATCCAGCCTACTGAAATCAGCACTCCTGACAAAGAATAATTTCAGTACTTTATACTATTTTCCACATTTTTCATTGAGCAATCAATATATTTCTATCAATAAGGCAACCAGTACTAAATGCTGACAGCAGAGGAGAACCAGAGTGTCAGATCAGTAAACTACAAGTATTATACACTGTCAAAATCGTCGCAATTCCATCTTTAAGTCTGTTCCATTATACTTGCAGTTTACTGATCTGACAAAAGAGTTATTAGTTAATTACGGTGAAGCAGAAACACAAGTTCCCGCTCAGCCAATGACGTACCGCGATGCGACATTGGGCGAGCCTGAAGCAGGTGGTCTGGCGAGGAGGACAAAATGATGTAAGTAGAGTGACGTCACACATTCGGTGCGCGGGTTAGGAGGGAAAATGTTGTCTGCTGTAGCTTGTGCGTTAATAGTGTTGGCGCAAGCATAGCGCGCTTGGTCACATATATAAAATGTAAGTGTTCCTGCAGTGACAATGCCATTGGGCAGATTGTTCCACAAGTTCACAACCTTGTTACTATTTGTAAAAAAGTACGAAGAAAGGTCTGATTTGGTGAGTACTGCCATTTAAACATATTTTGTATGGCACTATTATCACAATGTCCATGCAAAACTTCACAAGTCTCCATAATATCACCCCTTAATCTACAATATTCAAGGCTTAGAAGTTTCAAACAACCTTGTTTCTCTTCACAAACACACATTATCCATTCCTAAAAATTGTACAATTTGCTTGGTAAATCTCTGCACATTTTCAATCAAGTCTATGTTTTCTTAGGTAAGAAGACCATACAGTCATACTACATATCCTATCTTACAACATAGGTCTAATGTTAATGTAGTAATCATTTAAATAATGGCACCATTACTAATCTTCATTTTTAAACTGGATTTGTGCCCAACTTTGATTGTTCATATGCCTTAGAATTTTACAACAGCCACTGATTTTTCAGCCTGATAAGTGATATCTCCAACAATTAATGAAAACTGCAGGTAATCACTGTAATTACACACAACAGAACATCCACAACAGAACATCCAAACAGTAAAATAAACATCAAGCATAAACTCGGAATAAAATAATTCACATGTATATGATTATGAATCCTTTCTACAATACACTATCCAAATTTCAGTAAGACTGAGAGAGATGGGAAGATCTAATCAAAATTTGTAAAACAAACATTTTATCATCTGAAATAGTGCAAAAATGAGAGTAGCAGTAACACTTATAAAATCATTTCTAAAGTTATTTCTATCAGTTCTAATAACACCAGTATTAAGACTGTAAGACTAACCCCACTAACAGTTCTTACAATATTCACATTTCTTCCCCTCCACTCCTCTACGTGACTGACAAGAGTGAACATCCACAC
>NC_134882.1:54813499-54820999 GCF_041734735.1 Babylonia areolata | reverse complement strand
CTGTCCACATGAACAAGGCTGCTTTGTGGAACGGGAAGAAAGCAGTTCCCTGGGTCTGGTTCGCAGAACCGGTTGTGTAGTTTGTTTCAAAAGCATGGTCTGTCGTGTTGTACATGACTCACCCGTGCTGGTCGTCACTCTGTTGAAATGAAATAGACACGACAGAGCATTATGCATACATATAAATGAGTGTTTATATTAACAGTTTGTATTTCAAGTTTATTGAATCGATTCTCAATATAAAAATAACGAGTTAATTAAATATATGAAGGAGAAAAAACAACACCAGATAGAGATATTCTTCCCCATATCCCCGTGCTTTGTCTGCCTGTCAGTTGATTTCTTGATATAGTCAGGTTTGGGGTTAACATAGCTGTGCCAGTGATGACTACAAAAGAGTGCAAGTCTGTCACAGTGTACTGTTTTTGGTTTCTTTAAAGACATGTTAATGAACAAAGCAGTCTGCACGCATCGTTCCAAACGACAATATCTTTTTGTGCCAGTTTGCTCTTGCTTAAAGAAATCAAAATGTTGCATGGATAAAATTCCCCAAATATTCTCTGAGTAAAGCAGGCAGAACTTTGCAGGCATTGTCTGGCGTTTTCAGCATTTCACACTGTTGTTCCTCAATCGCCAGACTAGCAAAGTCTGAATCCGTAGCGTACTTGGCTGTAGGTAAAAGCTGGGTGAGGCAGAAAAATGCCATAGTGATACTGAGCTTGTTCTTGATGGCGTGTATGCACAACCTCTCCTCGGTGGAACGATTGTGATGCTGACCACCATAATAATTGTACGGTTTGAATATTCACTACCAGAACGCAGTAAATAGACAAAACACACTTCCTCAGCTGCAGCTGCATGTGCTGGATACAGTACATATGTAATTTTCTTTACCAACACGTGTGTATTTGACAAAGTACATGGTCTGGGTGGCATAAACTATGCAGTGCTAAGTTTGCTTTGTGTAAAGAATTTTCTTTAAAGTCTTCGCTGTGAAAATGATCAACCCACTCAACCCAGGGGAATTCACAACCTCGACGGGTTTCCATGCCGTACTAATGCAGAGAAATATGGAGAATAGAATGTCTTTGCAGTTAAGACTGTGTATTTTCTGACATTGAGTCATGCTGCTTGCTGATTTGACCTGAAGCCCTAGCAGTGGTCCCGCCTTTTCCTGCAGCAGAATGATTCTGATTGACGCATCCAAGCAGCCCCAAAAACTCCCTCCTGAATTTGGTTCCAGTGAAACAGTAGAGAAGAAAATTGATAGCGCTGTTGGTGTACAACAGCATGAATCCCACCGTGCTCCATAAATCCATCAAGTGGTAAAGAGCAACGCTTTCCTCAGTATTCTCCAGAGCAATCTGAATCCAGATTAGATAAACACATATAGGCAGAGACAAAACTAGAAATGTACAAGACAGAACCAAAATTGTGATTGTAGTCTTGGAAGCTGTTTTCTTGCGACTGTTATTGTTCTGTGTTGTGTCGGCATTTGAGGAAGCCTGGATAGCCACAGAGGAAGCAGAAACAGACTTGAACAAACTCAGCGACAATATCACGTTACATATGATGAGGCACACAGATGGAAAGAGGGAAGACAAGCACATGTCTAACCACGGGTAGACCGTTGAAGTAAACTCCTGATAGCCGGGTGAGATGGCTCGACATAATTGCTGTTCATTTAACCCCCTGTATATCACATTGTGGAAGTGCAGAGAGAAAGCAGTGATGACGACAACAGCCACAACTGTCCACGTTCTTCGCACAGTGCACATCACTCTCATTTTATGCGGCCATGTCACCGCCAGCGTTCTCTGCACCGTCACACACGTCAGCAGCCAGGCAGACAAACAAATAATGGAATACACCACCCAAAAATGAACCTTGCACAAAACCACATGGAATGCACGCAAATCCACTCCAAACACAAGTCTCAGCCAGTTACGCAGCATGGCAACATACAGCACGCAGAAGTCACACACGGCCAGGGAAATGAGAATCACATGTTGCGAGGAGTTACGATCTTTCATGCGACGCATTACGAAGATGGTGGCGATGTTTCCGAACCCCCCCAAGAGAAGGAGGCATGGAGGGTACACTGTCCACATGAACATGGCTGCTTTGTGGAACGGGACATAAAGAGGTCCCCGGGTCTGGTTCGCAGAACCGGTTGTGTAGTTTGTTTCAAAAGCATGGTCTGTCGTGTTGTACATGACTCACCCGTGCTGGTCGTCACTCTGTTGAAATGAAATAGACACGACAAAAAATCATGCATACATGTAAATGAGTGTTTATACTTACAGTTCGTATTTCAAGGTTGTTGAATCTCTTATCAATATTTAAAAAGAAAACGTGCCAATCAAATGTATAAAAACAAACAAACAACAAAAAACAACAGAAAGATAATCTTCCCCATATTCGATCTGCTTTGTCTGCCTGTCAGTCAGTTTCTTTATACGGTTGTTTTGGGGGTTTACATAGCGGTACCAGTGATGAATTCGAAAGAGAGCAACTCTTTCATCATGTACTGAGTTTTTTTGTTTGTTTTTTTGTTTTTTTTCAAAGAAATTTTAATGAAGGAAGACCGTTTTAAATGAGATGAATGTTGACACCAGAGCAATGCCTGGGCTCGGGACTTAAAGAGTTAACACTAAGCAAACGTAACGCTGCTAAGCTCGCTAGTGCAACCACAAGCCATCATTTCAGGACAATATTCAGAATGAGTGGGGAGATGCTATTCACTGACTGAGCAGCTCCCGGTCATTCATCAAACGTTGTCGTGTAAGTGGCAAGTATCTGACCAAAAGTCAGAGTTTGTGACTGTGAGCCAGATTGAGTGAGCATTCTCTTCCAAGGTAAAGACGGTCAACCAGTTCGTTTATTAATCTGTCGACACAGTGTTCATTCCGGGAAGAGATGTGGGGGTCGTATAAGGATAGTAAGAAAAAAAATTAAGTAAAAATAACAGAAAATAGACACGATTCTTATCAAATTGCGATCGATGAAAACGAGAATGGTGCTATGATGGTATGATGGTATATATAAAAAAAAAAGGGGGGGGGGGGGGGCACCTTGGCAGAGTCGATTAGGCGTTGGACTCTGATCTAGTGTTCACCAGTGATCCGGGTTCGAAGGGAAGGCACTTCACATCCATTTTCATGATTCCATCAAAGTGTAAGTGTGGGTACTTGGCTTTAGTGAGGGAAGGTTAAAACGCACGCTCTCTCTCTCTCTCTCTCTCTCTCTCTCTCTCTCTCTCTCTCTCTCACACACACACGCACGCACACACGCACGCACACACACACACACACTCACGCACACACACACACACACACACACATAAATAATAATAATAATAATAATAATGGTATTTATATAGCGCTGAATCTTGTGCAGAGACAAATCAAAGCGCTTTCGCACCAGTCATTCACACACACACACACACACACACACACACACACACACACACACACACACACACACACACACACACACACACACACACACAAGTGACATGCACACACGCGCCTGTAACTTACATGTGTATGCAGTTGCGGTCTGAATTTATGTCAGTTCGTATTTGAATGCGTTGGAAACAAAAAACAAACAAACAAACAAAAATTGAACATCTATTTGAGCATTGTATTTCCATCCCACAAAGTCAGCATTTTGGCTCCAAATCTCCCTTGATGGATGGTATCGGACATTTTCCATCCCACAAAGTCCAGCATTTTGGCTCCAAATCTCCCTTGATGGATGGTATCGGACATTTTCCATCCCACAAAGTCCAGCATTTTGGCTCCAAATCTCCCTTGATGGATGGTATCGGACATTTTCCATCCCACAAAGTCCAGCATTTTGGCTCCAAATCTCCCTTGATGGATGGTATCGGACATTTTCCATCCCACAAAGTCCAGCATTTTGGCTCCAAATCTCCCTTGATGGATGGTATCGGACATTGTCATTGAACAACTTGATACGATGCCATCCACTAAGAAGAATGTTTTAAGGACGCCTCAATGTTTCACATACTTTCTCAGTTGTGTAACCGTGGAAATGTAAGATGTATTGTTTAACCCTCAGAGTATCTTGCATCACTCTCTGCAGACAATCACACAAATCGTGTCACAGCGTGCAGGAGTGTGGGAAGAACGGTAGCGCTGCACACCTCCAGTATTGTCTCCAGACTGATGCCTCTTCTTTTCCAGACGTCGGCTGCATTGCATGTCAGCTTCTAGTTTCTGTGCCAGCGATGAGAGCCCAGAATTCGGCGATCAGAAACTCTCTCTCTCTCTCTCTCTCTCTCTCTCTCTCTCTCTCTCTGTCTCTCTCTCTCTCTCTCTCTCTCTCTCTCTCTGTCTCTCTCTGTCTCTCTCTCTCTCTCTCTCTCTGGTGGTGTGTCTCTTAGAACAACGGCAGATGTGTAAGTCGGCCAAAGTGCTAATGTCTTTACCGTTGGAAAATAAAGATTCATTCATTCATTCATTCATTCATTCATTCGCTGTGTGTGTGTGTGTGTGTGTGTGTGTGTGTGTGTGTGTGTGTGTGTGTGTGTGTGAAGGAGAGAGAAAGAGACAGACAGGCAGGCAGAGAGAGAGAATGTGTATGTATATATATATATGTGTATGTGAGAGAGAGAGAGAGTGTGTGGGGAGGGGGAGGGGGGCGGTCAGGGGGTGGAGTGGGCGTGGGGGGCGTGATATACTAATACGAAGTCCTGTTGTATCATATCGCCATAACGGAGTCCTGTTGTATCATATCGCCATAACGGAGTCCTGTTGTATCGCCATAACGGAGTCCTGTTGTATCATATCGCCATAACGGAGTCCTGTTGTATCACCATAACGGAGTCCTGTTGTATCACCATAACGGAGTCCTGTTGTATCACCATAACGGAGTCCTGTTGTATCATATCACCATAACGGAGTCCTGTTGTATCATATCGCCATAACGGAGTCCTGTTGTATCATATCGCCATAACGGAGTCCTGTTGTATCACCATAACGGAGTCCTGTTGTATCGCCATAACGGAGTCCTGTTGTATCATATCGCCATAACGGAGTCCTGTTGTATCATGTCGCCATAACGGAGTCCTGTTGTATCGCCATAACGGAGTCCTGTTGTATCATATCGCCATAACGGAGTCCTGTTGTATCATGTCGCCATAACGGAGTCCTGTTGTATCACCATAACGGAGTCCTGTTGTATCACCATAACGGAGCACGAGTCCTGTTGTATCGCCATAACGGAGTCCTGTTGTATCGCCATAACGGAGTCCTGTTGTATCATGTCGCCATAACGGAGTCCTGTTGTATCATATCGCCATAACGGAGTCCTGTTGTATCGCCATAACGGAGTCCTGTTGTATCATGTCGCCATAACGGAGTCCTGTTGTATCATGTCGCCATAACGGAGTCCTGTTGTATCATGTCGCCATAACGAAGTCCTGTTGTATCATGTCGCCATAACGGAGTCCTGCACAGTGCGGTACTCTTTGACAACAACAAGTTCTGCACTGTGCAGTACTCGGTCACCATTGGCGATTGTTACCTCCCCTCACGCTCCTTCACCTCTCACCCCACATGCCTAGCTCACTTACTCTTTTGTATGTTGCTAAAACCCTTTCACCGAAATTCAGTTTATACTGCAACACTCTTTGGCGCCAAAAGCACACAGAAAACATGGCGTCTAAGAATAGCTGGGGAATCCCCTTATGACGTACACCAAATATGGCCTATTCTTCCTCCGAAATTGAAGAACAGTTGATTTTGCGGACAGCCGACCCTGAACTGGTCGCACTTCAGTGACATCGGCTCTCTTCCTAACTGGTTGCTAAAGTGCGACATTACAATTATGTATGAAAGTCAGTGGTGTCCAACTAAGACCGTCAGGACAGCAGAGGAGACAAATGCTACCCTGATTATCTGGGGTAGAATTTGATTATAGTGGGGTGTCTTGCCCAAGGTCGCATCCCAACTCTCTAGGCCAGCAAGGGTTTGGGACAGTTGGTTTCGGGATGGTTTCCAAAGGCCAACAAGCTCCGAAGCCAGTGCAATATTGCCTTCTAGTTTGAAAGTCATGGCCCATCACAAAAGACAAGGCTGTAAATTAATTCGCATTGCAGTGGAGAAGGTGGCAGATTGGTCAAGACACTCATCTGCCAACACACAGCCCGTGAGGGTCTGGGTTCCAATCCCGCCCTCGCTCTTTCTCCAAAGTTTGATCCGAATGACAAGACGCTCGGTTTGATTTTCCAGCCAAACTAATTAATCAGCAAATAATGAACACATATTGTGCAAATGTAAAGTTGAATATAGAGTTAGTATTATTTGGAAATGATGATATTACAAAAACAGATGAAATATTTGACTATATCATTCTAGTGGCGAAACATTTCATCTATAAATGCAGAATAAATAAAATCAAACCATGTATAATGTACTTCCTTACAGACCTAAGAAACATATACAAAACCGAAAAGTATATACACTCGATGGAAATGATGTCCATAGCATTTTCTAGAAAATGGTACCCATACATAAAAATGCTGGAAGGCAACGAGGAGGAGGAGGAATCGCAACCACGAATGTAACGTTAGTTCTTTTTTTTTTCTTCTTTTTTAAAAAATATTTTCCTTTCATTTATTTACTTTTTTTTATGCAGTGCATATGACTTTATCTGTGTGTTTTTTTTCTGTATAAAAACAATGTTGTGTTGTTGTTTTCCTGCTTTATAGTTAAAATAACGTTTAATAACAAGTAATATTATTAATAATTACAAATACAATTTTTGTATGTCCGCCTGTATGTATGTAATGTATGTTGGCATTCATTAAATGTTCAACTTGAATAAAAATGTTTATTAAAAAAAAATAATAATAATAATGAACACACACATTCCCCAGTGCTTCTGTCCTTACTGATCGTGCTGTGTACAATAAAATCATTTACCGTGCCTTAGAATTACGCATAAAAGATAAGATAACGCGGTAGGAGAGAGGGAAGGCGGTGGCTGCATGGTGAGCTGGGGGAAACCAGATAGATAGGAAAGCGGAATCAAAGATAGATTGATCAAAATATTCAGATTTATCACCGAAATGTACAGTTTTCTTAACAAGGCAGATTATTGGAGGACAACGCCAAGGACGTCAATGGCTTATCGATGGAAGCTGGAAAGAAGATGAGATATCTAACTCTAAATAGTAGTAGTAGTAGTAGTAATATTTTTATGCATTTAGCTTTTTTAAATTTATTTTTAAAAATTTATTTATTTTGTTTGTTTTGTTTTGTTTTTGTTTTTTTATTTTTGTTTTTTGCTTTCTTTTCTCAAGGCCTGACTAAGCGCGTTGGGTTACTGACTAGTACGCTGCTGGTCAGGCATCTGCTTGGCAGATGTGGTGTAGCGTATATGGATTTGACCGAACGCAGTGACGCCTCCTTGAGCTACTGATTTAACTACTGAACCTTGATGCAATGAGGTAAGTGTGGAATGAATTCC
>NC_134882.1:54805999-54808499 GCF_041734735.1 Babylonia areolata | reverse complement strand
ATAACGACAATGAAAACGTGTAAATCACTTCTTCTTTTTTTTTCTCTAAAACCGACCTTAAAGCACTTTGCATCTATAAAAAGTAAAACACGTGATACTACAAATAATCCAGAAACGGCAGGTCTCACACTGTCTTCAAACAGACACGTTGCGGCACATTAAATCGTTATCACACAATGGGTGGAAATACCTCAAAACTTTATTCTCGTTGCCTAAGTTGTCGTCGATAAGACGTTTGTTTTACCTGATCTAGCATGAACTGATCGTGTAATCGAACGTGTTGTCGATTTTTGAGGGGGAACCTTTTCCACGTGTGCCAGGTGATGATGATTATGATATGGATACTTACATTGAGCCTATCTTCGGTCAAAGACCAAACTCTAAACGCTTTACGAACATGTTTGAGGGGTGAGGAGTGTCTGGTGATGGCCGGATTATCCTACAAGCGCCCAGCTACATTACCAGATGACACACAGAGTCCATGGTTAGGATTTAGAAATGAAAGTAATAAGTGTTGTTTGTTTTGTTCGTGTTTTTTCTTCTTTTTTTTTTTTTTTTTTTTTACTGATGACGACGATAATAGATGCCCATGGCTGATACATGAATCACCTTTAATGACCATCCACTACCGATTCCCATTCACCGTTTATATCGGATGTCCCCGCCCCCCAAAAAAGTGAACCGCTGTTTGACAAGTATTTTGTCAGTGATTACTCAGTAAGTTATTGTGTGAAATTTTTCAATGAATTCGGTTTCTCTATCATTGAGAAAATGCTTGTCAAAAAGCGGTTCACTTTTTTTTTTGGGGGGGGGGGGGGACACCCGATATATCTCACTGCCACAGTACACCAAAAAAGTTATTCTATGGGAATACATACTAGTAGTCTAGTCTGTGCGCGTTATCTTTACGTGTTTGTTCTGGCAGAAGGCCAACTGCGACATCCAATGCCGCTCGTGTCGCGTCTTGCTAGTCAGTGACAACCGAATCATCAAAGAAGATACCCGTACTCATGTCCACGTAACAAACGTCTAGGCAACTGTTCAGGGAGGGAAACGGAAAGGAAGAAAACCCACCACAACGATGGACTGACAACGTCGCAGAACGGACGGGGAAACATAGACCCAGGCTTTGGCACGCAGCTGACAGACTTGGAGAACTCTGGTCAAACAGCTCTGTGCGGCACCCCAATGGCTTTCCACAGAGTTAACTCTCTCCATACGAACGGCGAAAGAGACGACGTTATCAGCGTTTCATCCCAATTACCATCATCAAAATATTGCAAGCGGGACGCTCTTATACTGAAGACGTGAATGTTGACCAAGAATACCACAATTCTGACGACGGAAGCTAAAGGTTGGGTCATTGAGACACCCACTGGACATCCGAGGGGTCTGTGTAGAGGAGAAGAGAGGACTGGCCGTACTGAGTGAGTTAAGGAAGAAGAAGAAGAAGGGGGAGGAGGAGGAGGAGGAGGAGGAGAAGAGGAAGAAGAAGAAGGGGGAGGAGGAGGAGGAGAGGCAGAAGAAGAAGGGGGAGGAGAAGAAGAAGAAGGGGGAGGAGGAGGAGAAGAAGAAGGGGGAGGAAAAGAAGAAGAAGGGGGAGGAGGAGGAGAAGAAGAAGGGGGAGGAGGAGGAGAAGAAGAAGATTCTTGGAAACATCAAGAAGTGGACCACACAGCTTGTCAAGAAATGGTGGCGAAGAAGGATTTATCACCTTTCTAATGCGACACTTGCAGCCGAGATTGGACTGTTGAGTCACTGGAGATATATACATATACATATATGTATGTATGTATATATATATATATATATATATATATATATATATATATATATATATATATAATTTTTATATGCAGAGAGAGAGAAAGGGAGGGGTGGGCAGACATACAAAGATAATGGAACAGATAGCGCGCGTGCAGAGAGACAGACAAACAGACAGAGCGTGTGTGTGTGCGTGTGTGTGTGTGTGTGTGTGTGTGTGTGTGTGTGTGTGTGTGTGCGACAGCACAGCTGAGATACTGGTGCGATTGACAGTAGCCTCGGGGCAAAGATCGATTTTTATTGTTTTTCGCCGGAACACGTGATAATTGGCGAATGTGTCGGTGCGGTTTCAAATTGCACCAATGCAAATGCCAATTACGACTGCATCAGGGCGATTACCCTTCGTTCCGGGGAGAATGAAGCTGTTGCTTCCAGCTGTTCAACATAATAATGGGTATTCCCCAAATGAGCCATGGTGGCTGGAATCTGGATCTAAGTGACTGCTTCATCAGATAAGTGGCTCTTACTTGAATGGTTCTCACGATAGTTTTAGCTCCACCTGTCTATACGGATTTGTGTGTGTGTGTGTGTGTGTGTGTGTGTGTGTGTGTGTGTGTGATCCTTTGTGACATCGGCTGTTATAATTATTTTTGGTATTGTCCTTCTTCTTCCTCTTTTTCTCCTTCACCTTTTTCTTCATTTTCTTCTTCTTATTATTATTATTATTATTATTATT
>NC_134882.1:54798499-54800999 GCF_041734735.1 Babylonia areolata | reverse complement strand
AAAGGGAGAAGACTAGCCATCCCGAGTGAGTTGCGTCTGTCTCCTGTCCGACAGTGTCGTGGAGTCATAGTGCTTGCTTATGTCACTTAAAGCTGTTGCAGTTGTGTCGCCACCGCCTGTCGCAGCTGTGTGGTCCAGGGTGACACACGGAAACCATCCCAAAAACTCCCTCCTAAACTTTGTTCCCGTGAAACAGTAGAGGAGAAAATTGATGGCACTGTTGGTGTACCATAGCTGTGCGGTCACCGCATGAATCAATGCAGCCCTGGCGACGCCCTCAGGAGTCGTCATTACAGAGGCCCATACTTTATTGTACCAGATAAAATAAACACAAACTGGAAAGGTCAGAAGCAGAAACGTACAAGACAAAGCCAGTATCATGAGCGTGGTTTGGGAAGCTGTTTTCCTGCGAGTGTTATTGCACTGGATGGTGGCGGTATTTGCGGCATTGTGGACGATAATCTTTGAAGAACTGGAAGTAGCCCGGAACAATGTTAACGACAAGATGATATCGCAGCCAAGGAGGCAGATGGAGGGAAAGAGGGAAGACACGCACATGTCTAACCATGTAAAGATTCTGGCAAAAAAGTCTTCGTAACTCGCTGAGACAACGGAACACCAATCGTCTGTCGATAAATCCATGCCCACGACAAGATGGGAGTGCAGAGAGAAAGCAGTGACGACCAGAACAGCCACAACTGTCCACGTTCTTCGCACAGTGCACATCACTCTCATTTTATGCGGCCATGTCACCGCCAGCGTTCTCTGCACCGTCACACAGGTCAGCAGCCAGGCAGAAAGAGTACCGAGGGAATACACGAACCACACGTGAATCTTGCAAACCACCGAATGCAGGCTTCGCACATCCACTTGTGTCATGAGGTACAACCAGTGACGAAAAACGCCAAAGTACAGCAAGGAGAAGTCAGCCACGGCAAGGGAAATCAGGATGACATGCTGCGAGGAATTACGCCCCTTCATTCGACGCATGACGAAGATGGTGGCGATGTTTCCGAACCCCCCCAGCAGAAGGAGGCACGGAGGCCACACGTTCCAGATCATCAAGGCCGCTCGGTACTCTATGTACTGCATTAGGTCAACATCTTGGTTTGTAGAATTTTCGGTGTTTGTCTCAAAGCTATGGTTTGCTGTGTCGTTCATGTCTTATCTATGCTGTACACTTTTTTTTTCCTTGGTCATTCTGAAAAAAACCAAACAACTGTTACCTGCAGAATCTTCTAATGCCATGAGACCAAATGTGACAGATGACTTCGCAGAGGACACTGGCACTTTCTATGAAATTGTCAGAAGTGTGAAGCGCCTGTGTGTGTGTGTGTGTGTGTGTGTGTGTGTGTGTGTGTGTGTGTGTGTGTGTGTGTGTGTCTGTGTGTGTGTGCGTGTGTGTGTGTGTGTGTGTGTGTGTGTGTGTGTGTGTGTGTGTGTGTGTCTATGTCTGTGTGTGTGTGTGTGTGTGTGTGTGTGTGTGTGTGTGTCTATGTCTGTGTGTGTGTGTGTGTGTGTGTGTGTGTGTGTGTGTGTGTGTGTGTGTGTGTGTGTCGTCATTGTCAAATTCCACATGTCTTGCGTATAATTCTACATTCGAGCGCCTTGTGTTCCCAGGATTTTTTTAAATTGTTATTATTTTTTAAACCATTGATTGATTTTTAGAGTATTATAGATGCCAGTTATTCTTCTTCTACACAATATTATTATTATTATTATTATTATTATTATTATTATTATTATTATTATTATTATGATAGTGACTGAGGGCGGAGTGATGCCATGCTGTCTCGCTCTAGTTCAGATGGTGGTGAAGAGACTGGTCCTCTGATGGGAGGTTCCAGATGTTGGTACTGAGTGTATATATACGTAGAATTGTAGTATAATGTTGTAAAGACCACTGCCAGTTAAAAACAGGTATTTCTAAACACCAGACTGGCAGTCCACTCACAAAAGATATTTCTTGAATTATTGTTCTCCGATTTCTAGCCCCATCGGCTCCATCAGAAAGCATTAAGATTAGAAGAACATGCGCTCTAATTGCACTCACAGAACAACATGTTCATCAAATCTTATCAATTTTTAACTTGTTTTTTCCCCCTCCTTTTTTCGTTTTTCATAGAGTAGAATAAAAGGAAGAGAAATGGAAAATGCTGGAATGATAGATGGTTAAAACATGTTTAATCCTGTAATTGTATTTGTATTTGTCTTGTTTGTCACAACAGATTTCTCTGTGTGAAATTGTAATTTTTCCTGCGTGAAGTTTTATTTGTTTTTCCTATCGAAGTGGATTTTTCTACAGAATTTTGCCAGGGACAACCCTTTTGTTGCCGTGGGTTCTTTAACGTGCGCTAAGTGCATGCTGCACACGAGATCTCGGTTTATCGTCTCATCCGAAAGACTAGCGTCCAGACCACCACTCAAGGTCTAGTGGAGGGGGAGAAAATATTGGCGACTGAGCCGTGATTTGAACCAGCGCGCTCAGATTCTCTCGCTT
>NC_134882.1:54790999-54793499 GCF_041734735.1 Babylonia areolata | reverse complement strand
ACACAATACAATTCAATAACTACACTACACTTCACTGCACTGCACTACACTACACTATACTACACTACAATGCAACACAATACAATTCAATAACTACACTACACTACACTACACTACAATGCAACACAATACAATTCAATAAATACACTACACTGCACTGCACTACACTACACTACACTACAATGCAACACAATACAATTCAATAACTACACTACACTTCACTGCACTGCACTACACTACACTACACTACACTACACTACAATGCAGCACAATACAATTCAATAACTACACCTCACTACACTACACTACACTAGACTACACTACACTACACTACAATGCAACACAATACAATTCAATAAATACAATACAATGCAATGCTATGCAATGCAATGCAATACAAAAAAACAACAACCAACAAACAAACAAACAAAAACACGTAAGTAATAAAACACGCCAGGTTGATTTATATCAGTGTGAAAAAAGCATGCATTTTAAGAAACTCCATTTTCGAATAAGAACCACATCTATAAATATATATCAGTATGAATTCGTAAATGGCACTTCTCATATCAAATACATCGCATTCTTGAAAGCAGTCAAAGAGATATGTTCTAGGTTACTTAACACATACATTTAGAAACATTGATTCTGAAATAAAAGCCTTACACCAAATTAAAGTGCAAGTGCAATATTCAAGACATAATATTTGAACAAATATGTTAAAATTGACCTTTGTTAAACCATCAAGACCTGTAACTGCAGGTAAGACACGTAATGAGTAACTAAAACTTTCATGTTTAATATAAACACACATATTGATATATATGATATAAATACATACGTTTTTCATTCACACATACAACGAAATAAAAAGTAACAAAAAGAGAAACTAACATGTTCACATTCAACACCCGCCCCCTTTCCTTCACCCACCCAGACATAGCCTATTCACCCTTTTCCCACCCGCTAGCGCCCCGGCATTCCAACTGCCACAAAACCCACACATGCAACCCGCTTTCTTTGTTCACGTGTCATGGTTGATGTGCCTTCAGATATCTGTACCTGTGAAACGTGGTAAAAACACAATTCAAGCAGGGAAATATGAGAAAACAAATGTCAAAGAAAATGCGAGGAAGTGTGTGTGTGTGTGTGTGTGTGTGTGTGTGGATAGTTTGAATAGTACACATTTGATATCAATATCATAATAATATGTCTGTGTGTCTACCATAATGCTAGATTGAATGAAAAATGTTTGAAACACACACACACACACACACACACACACACACACACACACACACACATGCGCTCGCGTCTTCCCTCGGGAGTCGAGGACGCCATCACCAGTGAGCACGAGCCGATTGGAGCCAAAAAAACCATAGAATCCCAAACGATGTTTTGGCTTCCGATCGGGTGCAACCCACAAAACCACGGCTGTTTGTTAGTGACGCTAACTCTAGTGTATAATCGGGTACTCCCCTTTTAAAAACTCAGTACAGACTCATTCTCGTGTCATACATACTTCGACTGGAATTATTAATGGTGAGTGCAGTAAATCGTTTATCAAAATAAGAGATACAATACTGAATGTACCTTCATTTCCATCAACCTCAGTTTTAGGAATGCCGCTGTGTTGAACATGATATCTTGACACAATCATCAAACATGTGGATTCTGATTGTAATATCTGAACACCGTCGTCATATATTACCCTTGTGTCAATTGGGCTGTTGTAGTTTGAGATGTCTTCTGTGATCCAAGTAATCTGACTGTCAAAAGTGTGCTGTCATTTAAGAATCGACATGTCGTGCTATAAATGTTAATCGATGTTTTCTTTGTTTCTTTTCATTTTTTTTTTCTCTTTTGTTCAGAAATACCCTTGCACAATGCTGCCATGCTGTGATTGTACTGAAGTTACAAAATATGTCATTAGTGGTATTTTCGCTGTATTGATATAATATACAACAAGAAAATTATGGTGATTGGTGTTGAAGAGAAATATAACCATCTATGCAAGGTGAAACAAATTCAGGAAAGGCACCCATTTCAAGCGAATGTTCAGATAGGGCATTATGTTTATTCCTGCTCTTTGTTCGTTTTATTAGTAACAAGATAAATCAGCCAAGGCAATGCAATTTTAGGATTTTATGTAAGTACTTAGACCCACCATAGTTAAAACCATATTGTTAAAGACTTCCATGAAACACTGAAATACCATGAAGATTGAATGCGTCTATCTTTGATGAAGTAAACTGATCAAAGTTTACATGTTTTACGTCATGAACGTTTCATTCCAGATACATCCACACGAACGCAAACTTAAGCGTTAGATGTCAGGTTAACAAGGAGTTGTCAACAACAACAATAACAACAACATTTCTTCTGGCTTTGCTGCTGTGTGCACATGTCAAATGATCAGTATAAGGACAGGCCCGGCGCTTCCTTTTTTTCGAGGAAGTGTCTGGGTTTGTTCCAATGTACCTTTTATTTACCTGTGTGC
>NC_134882.1:54785999-54788499 GCF_041734735.1 Babylonia areolata | reverse complement strand
GTCATTTGTAATGATGAAGTGAAAGGAGACTCTAGTTGTATTCAATTTGCTTTTCACCAATAACTGAATATCTTTGTAATGTGTGAACTTATTTAGGTAATACATATGTGGACATTTATTTTTTCGATATCAGAAATTGAAGTGGGACTGTCGCGGGAAGGACGGTGGTGGCAGTGTTGGTGAACACACTCACTGAGTCTGACCACTCGACAAGAGCCACTCTTGCCGCCAGAAAGGTGTCCGTGTCCAGTATGCAATGCCCTGCGTATATCAAAACCAGAACAGGTGCTACGTGATGATGCCAAGGTGACTCGGCAACAATGCAGGTTCTTCTCTAGTGTGACCATTTATTGATAGTTCACCATAAACTGCTAGTGCTGTGATTCAGAGAATCCTGAAAAAAGAAATGAATGGGGAGGGGGGGGGGCACGGATTCAGCTGCGGGCGTAAGGATAATACTACACACACACACACACACACACACACACACACATATATATATATATATATATATATATATATATATCACGGAAAAGAGGTAGTAAAACAACCAAAGAAAGTACAAAAAAACGTTGAATGTTTGAAATGTGACGATTAGGAGATGACAATGTGCTGGTCGCCTGTGACATACTTTGCCGGTGACTTACATAATTTCGCAAAACAAGCCAGCAGCGGATGAGTACAACTAGCTGCCAGCAGAAGGCTGATAGAGTTAGTTCGTGCAATACAGGAATCCTACGAAGGAAAAATGATACTATGTCTGGGTCGCCAGCAGCACAGTGGATAACACAGCTCACCATCCCTGCCTGTTAGCAACCTTGACTGTACATTCCAAAGAGTACGAAGGAGAAGGTTTTATGCACTGATCCACTTGCTGGAACATGTGTACGAGAAGTGGATTCGAAAATTGCTTTATTAATTAATGCAGAGAAAGACTGGGTCTGCTGGACCTACGCACAAGATTTTCGTTTAGTTTTTTTTCATAATTTTCAAAGAGTTATATTCATATTCATAAGTGGGGTGATGGTCTGGAACGCGTCCGTCTAGGAAGCGAGAGAATCTGAGCGCGCTGGTTCGAATTACGGCTCAGCCGCCGATATTTTCTCCCCCTCCACTAGACCTTGAGTGGTGGTCTGGGCGCTAGTCATTCGGATGAGACGATACACCGAGGTCCCGTGTGCAGCATGTACTTAGCGCACGTAAAAGAACCCACGGCAACAAAGGGGTTGTTTCTGGCAACATTCTGTAGACAAATCCACTTCGATATGAAAAACAAATAAAACTGCATGCAGGAAAAAATACACAAAAAGGGTGGCGCTGTAGTGTAGCGACGCGCTCTCCTTGGGGAGAGCAGCCCGAATTTCACACAGAGAAATCTGTTGTGATAAAAAAATTTTTAAAAAATGCAAATACAAATACAAATATTTGGAAAGCTAAAAATAATGGTAATGACTTGCTCTCTTATGGACAGGCCAGTACAAAACGTTGTCATGAAATAATCCTTCGTCTGATGATTGTGATAATGTTGATGATGATGATGATAATAATGATGATAGTGATAACGATAGTAATGATTATAACCATCATCATCATAATCATCATGAGTAGTGGTAGTAGCGGTAGTGGTAGTTGTAGTTGTGGTAGTAATTGTGTTCTTGTTGATTAAATGTATTTCCATACATTTTCATTTAGGTATACGTGTGTGCATGCGATTTATTAGTAGTAGTAGTAGTAGTAGTATTCATTTATTATTTATTCTTACATTTTAGTTTTTTTTTGTTTTTTTTTTTTGCTTCACTGGCTGAAAAAAATCAGAGCGAGAGAAAGCGAAAGGAGATTTCCAGTCAAATAAGTTGAAGTTGTTGTTGATGTTGCTGTTGTTGTTGATGTTGCTGTTGTTGATGATGTTGTTGTGTTGATGATGATGATGTTGTTGTTGTTGTTGCTGTTGTGCTGAACACTTGCCTGTCCAGATTGTATCGTCTTGTAAAGCAAGGGAAGAGCGTGCAGTCTGGACATTTACGTGTGAAACACACACACACACACACACACACACACACACACACACACACACACACACACAAATCAAAACACCAAAAACAACAACTCCTGAATAATTAAAAAAAGAAGGAAATGTTGCAAGTCAATGCTTGGGGGAATAATGTTAAAAGTCAGAGGTCCAGTATCTTCTTACACCCATAGGAGCAGGGAGGTTATACCCACTGTGTCTAGGGCTCTGTATAGACATGGGGAAACGGGACCCAGTCCTTTCCTTTCGACGTTTTGACCTCCTCCCCCCATCCCCCGCCCCCATCCCCCTACCCCCCCAAACCGGTCAGCTAGGCGTACCCAGTGAGGAAAATCGGAATGAAGTGCTCTTCCCCCTCAAAGGACACAAAACCATACGGAATCAGAGCCTGGAACTGAACCCTGGTCACTGGTGAACACTCTGGACCAGAAGTCCAACGATTTACGGATTCTCGCCACCATGGGGTTTTTC
>NC_134882.1:54778499-54780999 GCF_041734735.1 Babylonia areolata | reverse complement strand
CCAGAGGGCCGGATGCAAACAAGTACTTTGTGCTTACTCCTTTAACCTCGTAAAATAACATTTCGTTCGTTCGTTCGTTCGTTCTTATTGATTGGCTTGGTTGGAAATTACTGCCCTTTGTTTAACAGAGGGAACATCCAGCTTCACTCCCCTTAGTGTCAATGTTCAATAACTGACGGAGTCATGTCCTCCCTTCTCCACTCCCACCCTCCTGTCTCTCTGTCCAGTTCATCATGAGACCAAACTGTCATCTCTTCAGTCTTTCAGATAAAGTCCTGCCATGCACATATACATAATCAGTGACTTAGAAACACACACACACACACACACACACACACACACACACACACACACACACACACACACACACAAAGCAAATAGATACATAGATATATCTCTCCATTCCTCCCTCTTCCCTCACACACATACATACATACATACACACATGCACATGCACGCACACGCACACACACACACACACACAATGTGGAAAATATACCCAGCCACCCAACCCCTACACACACACACACACACACACACACACACACACACACACACACACACACACACACAATGTGGAAAATATACCCAGCCACCCAACCCCTACACACACACACACACAATGTGGAAAATATACCCAGCCACCCAACCCCTACACACACACACATAATGTGGAAAATATACCCAGCCACCCAACCCCTATACACACACACACATAATGTGGAAAATATACCCGACCAACCAACCCCTACACATACACACACACACACACACACACACACACACACACACACACACACACACACACACACACACACTGAGAGAAGGGGTGAGGGAGCCAAGACTGTACCTTGTGGCACTGCACACATCAACACAGATGGAGTGGGTTCATCACAAACAAGGATCAACATGTAATCTGCTCAGTCTTTATCACATCGTCCTGTCATGCAACGTTTTCAATATTGTTATTTAATTTAAAAAAAAATTAAAAAAATAATCAGTGGCTCAAAATGACGCACACACTTAAGCAAACAGATATAAATCTCTCTCCATCCCTCCATCACAAAGCTCTCTCAGTGTGTGTGTGTGTGTGTGTGTGTGTGTGTGTGTGTGTGTGTGTGTGTGTGATATAGGACGTTATCCTAGAGACTGAACAGATTGCATTTTGATCTTGGTGATGAATATGACACAGAGGGACAGGAGGGTGGGGTGGGGTGGAGAGGAACAGATATGACTCAGTCGATTGTTGAATATTGACACTAAGGGGAGTGAAGCTGGATGTGTCCTCTGTTAAGCAAAGGGAGGTAATTTCCAACCAAGCTCAGCTTTTTTTTTTTCCACAACGACATATTCCTTTCATTTCTCCGCTTCACGTGAAGTTTGACACGATGCTAAAGCAGTGTTTTCTAATCAGTATACACGTTGAGAGCAGTTGAGTAACTTTATTGATGTATGACACCTCATGTTTTGTCATGTAACGTCTAATGTAAGTAAGGTAATTGTTTTTTTCGTAAAAAGGTGGAAAAAAAACCCTACAAAAACGGTAATTGTGCGCTATCAAATTATGCAAGAACATTACATGAATAAATGTAGGGCTTAGTTTTACTGATACACCAGTAAAGATCGGGAACTCAAAAGAATTTTTTTTAAAGAGGAAATATGCTAATAATGGAATGGGAAAGTAGGACGTGGAGCAGTGTGGATCGGGGGAATGAGACAGTGGAACTGATGGGAAATGAGGGTGAAGAGTAGGACAGGAGATTGGGAGGGGGTAAGGGGTGGCAGGGATACTGGTACAGGGGAGCGGTGCTAATGGGACGGGTAGAGAGGGGCTATGTCACTTTTCTGTTCCCAATAACACACACACACACACACACACACAAACACACAGCACCTGTTCATGACCCCCAACATATCCACCCCTTATCTGCTTCTCCCTTTTCTTCATTATTTGCATTTGTCCGATTCAACCCCCTCATCGACTGCCTTCAATCTTTTTCTTCATTATTTGCACTTGTCCCATTCAACCTCCTCATCGACTGCCTTCAATCTTTTTCTTCATTATTTGCACTTGTCCCATTCAACCCCCTCATCGACTGCCTTCAATCTTTTTCTTCATTATTTGCACTTGTCCCATTCAACCCCCTCATCGACTGCCTTCAATCTTTTTCTTCATTATTTGCACTTGTCCCATTCAACCCCCTCATCGACTGCCTTCAATCTTTTTCTTCATTATTTGCACTTGTCCCATTCAACCCCCTCATCGACTGCCTTCAATCTTTTTCTTCATTATTTGCACTTGTCCCATTCAACCTCCTCATCGACTGCCTTCAATCTTGTTCTTCATTATTTGCACTTGTCCCATTCAACCTCCTCATCGACTGCCTTCAATCTTGTTCTTCATTATTTGCACTTGTCCCATTCAACCTCCTCATCGACTGCCTTCAATCTTTTTCTTCATTATTTGCACTTGTCCCATTCAACCCCCTCATCGACTGCC
>NC_134882.1:54770999-54773499 GCF_041734735.1 Babylonia areolata | reverse complement strand
CTATTGGTTAACATGTACTGATTTATTTAGTTTGTGGACTCAGGCATGCAGGCCAAAATATTTCCAATTTAGAATATGGACATGCTTTTTTTTCTCTTACTTTCTGTCTTTTCGTTTCTTTTGATTTGTTCTGTTTTCGTTTTGTTGTGTTTTGTCGTCCCAAAACAAAATATCACATTTTTAGGGACCCAGTCGCAATCAGTGGTGTTTTAAGTCGATGAATCTTGAGTTTTAACAGGTGTAATATAGACGAAAACCTCTTGTCTTCAAACTAAAAAAAAGGGTGACAATTATGTGTTAGGAACAGATATAAAACAGCTGCATTGCCCAGTTCGAAACATAGATATGTATGAACGCATGTGCATGACCGTACATGGACACATGCGCACGCATGCATACATACATATTCAGAGCTAAGGACATGTATTTCTTCCTCAGTTCTAAAAGCTTTTCCGTGACGTTCTGTATTAGCCTACCGGGTTGAAAGCGGAAGAGGAAACCGTTTATGGAAACCAAAACGGAGACTGGGCCGTATGACTTTTTTTTAATCAACAAAGAGAGGGTGCGAGGGTTACAAGGGTCCCCACTGGAATGCCTGACACCTTTCGATAAAATGTTTTTTCTCAATGTTCATCAGAACACTTATTCCGTTTTTAACAAACACACACACACACACACACACACACACACACACACACAACACACAGACGCACACACACACATCTCTCTCTCTCTCTCTCTCTCTCTCTCTCTCTCTCTATATATATATATATATATATATATATATATATATATATATATATTCCAATGTATTACAATAGAGTGCAGTGCAGTGTCATGCAATGCAATACAATGCAATTCAATATAATACGGTGCAATGCAATACAATGCAATGCAATACAATGCAATGCAATACAATACAATACAATACAATACAATACAAAGCAGAGCAGGTTTCGGGAAGAAAGTATGCATCTTCGTTCTACCAATATTTTCCGTGATAGAACTAAAAAAATCACCAGAAACTGCCTGGGTTTTTTTTTTTTTTTTTTTTTTTTTTGTTGTTGTTGTTTTGTTGTTGTTTTGTTTTGTTTTTGTTTTTTGGGGGGGGTGTTTTTTTTAAATTCATGTCATTAGCCTCCTCTGAAACCGTTTGAAAATGTTCTGCTTTTGTATAAAGCTTTCAAATTCCTACAAAAAAAATATTTCTTTGTGAAAATGTTGGCGGTTCTATATTCTGAAACTGAGTGCTGTTCATCTGTAATTGTGTTTGTTACAGTATAATATCCTTACGACTATTGTTACATGATGTTTATACAATGTGATATTCACATGCCCCTTTCATGACTAATCATGAATCTTGCCGTTATCGTTTACAGGACGGTGTGCACAAGGTAACATTGCACATGACTACATTTGACAGTCATTCCATTCACTGATACGATGTGGTGCAAGGCAGTTCCACATCATTAGCATGTAGTTCCAAAGGATGTGAAGCCCATTAGCTCCATAGCCTTCAGCTAGATATTCAAAACCCCATAAATGTGGTGTCATCTGTTATTAATTAACAGTCATTTCTACACTGGTTCGATGTGGCGCAAGACAGTTCTACATCATCTGCACGTAGTTCCAAAGGATGTGAAGCTCATTAGCTCCATAGCCTTCCACTGGATATTCAAAGCCCCATAAATGTGGTGTCATCTGTTGTTTAATAATAGCCATTTCTACACTGGTACGAGATGTTCAAAGCCCCATAAATGTGGTGTCATCTGCATACGATTCCGCTGGGCATGATGCAGCGTTTGGTATGGCACCTGCAGACAGACCCAGCGAATGTGATATAGCACTATGACAGCGGCATCTACAGCGCAAAACCCTCTCCGCTATGAGTGCAGCATGTATGAAGGGGTAGATCGACCCATCGGAGACTGGGACTTCCTACCCGAACAGACACCCAACCTCTCGAGCGATGCAACCTCCACCAAACCAGGACCAAAGCCCTGAGCAACTTGATTCTGAGGACGATAGCCGGCTAGTAGGTCGTTAACCGATAAGTCGAGCGTAATAGCCGAGTGGTCAAAGGGTTGGATTTTCAATCTGAGGGTCCCGGGTTCGAATCTTGGTGACGGCGCCTGGTAGGTAAAGCGTGGAGATTTTTCTGATTTCCCAGGTCAACATTATGTGCAGACCTGCTTGTGCCTGAACCCCCTTCGTGGGTATACGCACGCCACAAGTTCAAATACGCACATTAAAGATCCTGTAATCCATGACAGCGTTCGGTAGGTTATGGATACATGAATATACCCGGCATGCACCCCCCGAAAACAGAGTATGGCTGCCTACATGTCGGGGTAAAAACGGTCATACACGCAGAAGCCCACTCGTGTTCATATCAAATCAAATCAAATCAAATCAAAAACACTTTATTAATCCACAGGGAAATTAAGTTGTGCAATCACAGGCTCATTGTAAACACTGGCATAAAAACAACAACGTGGGA
>NC_134882.1:54743499-54765999 GCF_041734735.1 Babylonia areolata | reverse complement strand
ATAATGCTAATCGGGGCAATTCATATACGAGTGGATCTCGATCACACTATGGTATGCTGACATACAGACTTCATTTGCATCACATAATTCACGGTGGAAGGTATAATGTCATGCCGTGCCACAAGGACACGTCATACTACATGGTGAAAATAACACATTTCGTTTTTACATTTTCTGCTCACGAACGTAAAGTATGGATTATGTAAATAAAGAGTTGCACCAAAGTATTATCTGAATCGTGTGTTTTTATGAGGTAGGCACTGGATTTTTTTCATTAGCCAAGAAATTCGGATTGTATTCATCCAGTAATCATCTTCTCGTGACGATTTTTACTATGGGAATGTTTGACGATGTTGCCAGCCCATTGTCAGTCAGACTGTCTCTCTTCCTCCATATAACTATACTATACACAAACCAGGTCCTGTTTTTTGTTGTTGTTGTTGTTGTTGTTGCTTTTTTTTTTAATTTCCGAGATAATGCTTCTTTCCACAACAAGTCTGGTCTCTTTCTTCTTCTGTCTGTCGTTTCACTCCATTCCCCATTCACTTTTGTTTTTAGTTTTTAGTTTCGTTTACTTGGAAAATCATCTATTCGTTTATAAGTATCCACCTGTGAAGGTCTCTGTCGCACGATTATTGGGCACTTATGATACTGTATGTATTTTCCTGGTTGTATTGTTCATGTGTGACTATGTTGTGTTTTGATATGTTTGAAAAAATACCGATTATACCAAATGTATTGTGCTTTAAGAGCAGAAAACCGTGAAAGCAAATCTCTGATGTTCAAGTTCAAGAATACAATCAGCACCATGTGTTGTGTGTCTTCAAAGCAAGTCTTCTGTAGAATCTTCGAAACGGCACAAGTGACAGGCCGATACCCAGTGACTGGTAAGGAGTGTGTCAATATCTTTAAAGCAAAAAAAAAAAAAAAAAAAAAAAAAAAAGGAAATCATCAGTCATCATATTCGAAGAAACGTATTATACAGGAACGTTTTCAATATCTTGAATGAAGTCTTGAATAGGTGCCAGGAAAGGGGTGGTGGTCAGGAACTCAATAAGATTACAGACAATGACGCAAAGTGCATATAAAGTCATTTCTCAATAAGATTACAGACAATGACGCAAAGTGCATATAAAGTCATTTCTCAATAAGATTACAGACAATGACGCAAAGTGCATATAAAGTCATTTCTCAATAAGATTACAGACAATGACGCAAAGTGCATATAAAGTCATTTCTCAATAAGATTACAGACAATGACGCAAAGTGCATACAAAGTCATTTCTCAATAAGATTACAGACAATGACGCAAAGTGCATACAAAGTCATTTCTCAATAAGATTACAGACAATGACGCAAAGTGCATATAAAGTCATTTCTCAATAAGATTACAGACAATGACGCAAAGTGCATACAAAGTCAAAGAGACATCATAGGAGACAAGCAACTTCGCATACACAGGGAACTATCGATGTTTGGTTGCCAGGAAGGCCACACACCAGAGGAGACCCTGCACTGCCGCTGAGTCATTTCGGTGGTGTTCAGTTGTGCCTGTTCTGATTCAACGTACTGTGCACAACGTATTCAACACCACAGATGTTCCTCACTGGTCTGGAACACGGGACGGTGGTGTTCAGCTGTGCCTGATCTGATTCAACGTACTCTGCGCAACGTATTCAACACCACAGATATTCCTCACTGGTCTGGAACACGGGACGGTGGTGTTCAGCTGTGCCTGATCTGATTCAACGTACTGTGCACAACGTATTCAACACCACAGATGTTCCTCACTGGTCTGGAACACGGGACGGTGGTGTTCAGCTGTGCCTGATCTGATTCAACGTACTGTGCACAACGTATTCAACACCACAGATGTTCCTCACTGGTCTGGAACACGGGACGGTGGGGTGTCTACCCGGTGTCCCCATCTGGACACACAATGGTCAGGGGGTTGACAATGAGAGCATGACCCAAAGAGCCAGGGCCACACAATCTGTCTTCTTACAAAATGATTGTAGCAGTGTCGTTGAAAACCACTGGTAGCTGTTTGTGTCAGGATGACACAGATCATGGGTCGTGGAATCGCAGGGCTTGCCCAGACAATCCTGCAAGATACAGACCAAGGAAGGAGAAAGAGAGGAGAGGAGAGACAGACAGAAAAAGAGACGGGAAGGACAATAATTACAATTATTATTATTATTATAATTACACCAGAATGGACAGGGCCCGAGACTGAGTGACGCCTCAGAGAGACCAGGAACAGGGAGATATGGTTTGGGAACTGGTTCTCAGTGGTGCCCCTACGGTCAGAGACTACGGATTAGAAGAAGAAGAAGAAGATCGTGGACTTCAGCACGATCCCTAAGGCCGCTCAGATCACACTTGGTCATAATCGGCAGCGTGTCCCATGTTCGAAGGAAACTGAAAATTCTACATACTCAAATCAACGAAGAATCGTTCAGAATGACATACTTTACTGAGGACATTTTGGCCTTCTGTACGGTCCTTTGTTGGTTGGAGTTACTTACACTTCACAGCAACGCTTTTAGCCACTTTGTAAGAGTTGAAAACCTTCCAAAAAAAACGTCCATTAAAGAAAGGCGATGTTCATACGACACCTGGTTCTCTTTTCCCCCAAAGGCGGTCTATATTTTCATGAACATGCCGAATGTGTAATGGCAAATCACGACCACGACACTCGCCTGTGAGGAAACGTCAAGATGACCGTTGAGTCAACCCAAATGGTGTTCTGTTCAAGAACACTCTCCCTTCACAACAAAGCTATCAGGGTATACAGCCTGGCATTTGTTCTCTGGCATCGTTGTCTTGGTAACGCCGCTTCCTGTGACAGTAGAACGTCAATAAACGTAACAGTAACTAATTGTGCTGGCCCACTGCAAAGTTGAAAGAACGAAAGTAAAAAACAAACAAACCCACAAAACAGAAACAGACAAAACAAAACGGAACATCAAACAAAACAAAACAAAAAGCCCTGACTTAATAGGCAGAGATACAGGCATTACATGGGAGTCATTGGAATGGTCGATAACAGTAAACATCAGTGGTAGCGGACATCTTGTTTGTTTGCTTCACATCGTCGGTCAACACAAAGACGAGATATACACCAACAAAGTATTCATAGCTCACGTGAAGCACAAATTGCTGGCCATCTGAAAATTCCAAGTACAAACGTGGATGTCTTGTCGTACCATGTAAGCACAAGCTGCTGAGGTCTATCTATCTGTCCGTCTGTTTATTTATTTATTTATTTATTTATTTATTTATCTATCTATCTATCTGTCTGTCTGTCTATATATCTATCTATCTATCTCTATCTATCTATATCTATCTATCTATATCTATCTATCTGGCTGGTTGCCTGGCTGCCATATCTATTAATTGTTAATTTGTGAATTACTTACTGCTATTATCATCATTCATTAATGAATCAATTTATTATATTATTTTTTATTCATTTAGTTAGTTAATTATGTGTCTGTCTAGGTACGTGACCACCATTTGTCTTTCTATCTGCCTGCCTATCATTAGTCGATAGTTCTGTCTCAGTTTTTGTACACACACACACACACACACACACACACACACACACACACACACACACACACACACACACACAGAGAGAGAGAGAGAGAGAGAGAGAGAGAGTATATGTATAATTCATTTATATACATATATATAGTATATGTATAATTCATTTATATACATATATATATATAGTCAGGTCAGGTCTCTACCTGCCACAGGTACCATGTAACCCTGTGCTACCTGTCACATGCGGACAGATGGAGCTCGACAGCCCGGGAAGGCAGTCCATCTAAGACAAGGAAAAGTCTGAAGTAAAACCCATGAAGTGCTAAGGAATGCAGGACAGTCTCGACATGCATTGACCCTGGGTCCATGGCCATGTCCCGACTTTCAGTAGCCGCGCCCCCGTGCCTCCGAGGAAGGTTTTTGAGCCAGAGGCTAGGACAAGGACAGTCTGATATAAAACCTACGACCTGAGGACCTCACTGTCACCGTCCCAGCTTGCTAGGCTATGGCAGATGAACCACGGGTGTAAAGGGTAGGGCCAGTACTGCGCACACTGCACTCCACCTAAAAATTCCATTGCGCAGGCTTGAAGGACACGTCCACGTCCGCGCCACCAACTATTCCAATATATATATATATATAGAGAGAGAGAGAGAGAGAGAGAGAGAGAGAGGTGCTTATAATTTTGCCTGCGACTGCTTTCCTATTCTTACTTTCGTTCTCTACCATAACCTGGTCAACAAGTGATGGGTAGTGTTTCTTTGTAGGTCCTAAGTAAAGGTTACTAAACACAACGTTTTCCTTATTTTCAGTTCTCTTTTGCCTGACCATGCTTGGGGTTAAAACACAACTGAGTTGTCCAGTCATGCTGTATACACATTTTACCATCTTGGATCCAAAGGCATAAGACGCAAAGATCACTTACACGTGAGTAATTTACAAGCTACTACCGTACTTCTTTTTTTTAATTAAACAACAATTTTCTCCGTCTTATTTACTACATGTTCTTCATATCATCTTTTGTGCGTGGCGTTGAGAAGTCACTGGAATTAAGATGTTTTCTTCTTTTTTTTCCTGAAGTTGAGACTGGAAACTCTACGGAGGGAACAGATGGTGTTGTCTTTAGATTCTGTAATCGTTTTCTTTTACTATCACACACACACACACACACACACACACACACACACATTAAAAATATATTTATAAAAAAAAGAAAAAGAAAGATACCCCCTGCACTCCCCCCCACACCCCCACACCCCCACAAAAAAAGGAGAAAAAACCCAAAAAAACTGAAGACCCAACGGAGAAAACAGCAGTCCTTCCGTCGCAATCAAACACCATCCCGCCAGTTCACACACACACACACACACACACACACACACACAAATGCACTCACTCAAGAGACAGCGAGAGGGAACCCACAAATTGTCGAAAGCAATATTGGATTTCAGGTGACGTCAAGTTTTGTGAATAGGTACATTTTTAGATTCTGCTGAAAGTTGTTGTGGTTAGTTATATTTTTTAAATGTGATGGTAAATTATTGCAGTAAGTTCCCCCGCTGTACGTGAGACTGGACTTAAACAGATCAAGATTTGGAAGAGGTATATGCAACTTATGTATATGTCTTATGTTATTTACTGGGATAAGACGTGTACATCAGTTAAATATACCTCTTCCAAATCTTGATCTTTTTAAGAGAGAGAGAGGTATGTACATATATAATATATATAGAGAGAGACAGACAGACAGACAGACAGACAGAGACAGAGAGAGAGAGAGGGTTATGGTTTATTTCGTAAACATTGGGTATTGAGAAATGAAGATTCAAATTCATTCCTTCTTTCTCAATGTCTTCGGAAAAGGATCGATCCGTAAGTTATGTTTAATGCTGGAGTACTTTTTTCCCCTGAATATAGCGCTTGATTCGGTGCCATTAATCGTGCAGGAGACAAACACGTGGGCTCTGTTACCGAAGTAACAATTTCATCTGGTACAAATAGGTGAAAATGGATGAACAACAAACAAACTGAAAGAAAAAGTTATCATGTGCATTTTGTGTGTGTGTGAGTGTGTGTGTGGGGGGGGGGGGGGGGGGGGGGTGCGCGCGCTTAGAATTGACTTCATCAAAATTTTGCACCTTATAAATATTATTATTATTTACAGTAGTATTTTACGTATTTATCTTTTTCTTTCTTTCTTTCTTTCTTTCTTTCTTTCTTTCTTTCTTTCTTTCTCAAGGCCTGACTAAGCGCGTTGGGTTACGCTGCTGGTCAGGCATCTGCTTGGCAGATGTGGTGTAGCGTATATGGATTTGACCGAACGCAGTGACGCCTCCTTGAGCTACTGATACTGATACGGATGTGCAGAGGTGTGTCTGGTGATGTGTGGGCATGTTCATGATCAGGGTGAGCCCTGTCTAATTGTTATGATGACACGGTGCACTTGTCCACTGCCTGCCGCCTCGTGTGTTCCGGGAATTCCCTGTATCTAAAAATAGTGATGTTGTCACTAGCATAACTGGATTATCGATTATATGATTCCATTCACCTTTTAAAAAAGATTTTTTTTACAGACTTTACGCACGTGAACATGTGTGTGTAGAAAAATTCATGATTAGTTGGGAGTTCCCTAATGTTTCATGACATGTTTCATGAGTCATGTTTTCCGTTTCCTTTGCATGGTTAAGTGTACATGTATGTGTGTGCGTGCGCGTGTGTGTGTCTTTTTGTTTGCTTGCTTTCACACACACACACACACACACACACACACACACACACACACACACACACACGTGTACACGGGTGAACGAGTGAGTATGCGCGATCAAACCCACAAGCACAGGCGTGTGCCTGCCAGCAAATACTTTAAATCCTCATGATGCATAATTATCATTACGTGTGCATGTTTGCACGCTGGGTATGTGTGTGCGTGACCATGCCGGACTACGCCCGTGCATACGCGATACGCATGCGCGCATGTATGCATATGCATACATGCATGTCTGTGTATTTGCATCCGTGCACGTCTGACGGGACAAAAGAAATTCATTATCATTTATTGTTATGATCGTGAACGCCTCAGCGTGTGCACATGCGCGTGCGGGGTTGGGGGTGGGGGGAAGAGGGGTGCGAGTGTGTGTACGCGCACGTGTATTTGTGCGTGTCTAAGTAAAATATATATAGAGAGAGAGGCTGATAGCACAACTGAAATTGAAATTGGTATAGCGTCTCTAGATCTCTCCCTGTAGAAGAAAGATGATTCCTTGATATGATTAAGATGTGTCAGTATACTTTACCTCGTAATTATGTATGGCATTCATGTATGTGTATATATGTGTACGGGTATATATGTGTGTGGATGTGTATTTATATATACATATTTGTACGTGTGTATATAATCATGTGTGTGTATATATATCAAACATTTCAATGTGTGCCTGAGGTCATTATTAGTGTCGTATATTTGTATCTTTCTCAGTAAGGGGCTTTGTACCGAACTGAATAAATTTCGTTTCGTTTACTGCAATGGAAGGTTCATTGCCTTGCCGTCATATCTGACGAGTCCACAGTTAACGAAACTGCGTCCATATCAGACAGACAGATGGCTCTTTCCTTTTAAAAGGGAACTGATATAGGTCCATTAGCCATGTTGTAAGAATCTTTATCATGTAATTTCTAGCGATGGGAGAGTTATTTACCTGCACATGTTTTCCTCAGCAACCGTTTAACTGGTTATCAGTCCGGTCCGTATGTAATGTGTAATGTACGGCGTATATTCATCCAAGTGAGCACTCACTTGCAAGAACAAGCGTTTTTTTTTTGTGTGTTGTTGTTGTTGTTGTTTTACAAGCTATGTATTATATGAAATGAAGGAAACTGTCACGGTCGTAATTTTGTTTTGTTTTGTACAGCTGATCACCAGTTTCGGAAACCGTTGAAACGATGGAATGGTGGTTTTTGGGGGGGGTTCTTTCTTTTTCTTTTTTTCTTTGTGCCCAAGAATTTGAGATTTTTCCATGAAGAGGTGATGCCACCGCCACTGCTGCTGCTGCTGCTGCTGTTAGAGTCCATCTAAATTCAGGACAGCTTGGCAAGACTGTAATCAATCTCATAACATATCCCGGCGTCAACCAGGCTTCGAGATACAGCCATCTGCAGTGTTGGTCAGGAAATCTGGAGCAACACTCTCAACGATGCGTCCGTGAAGTGGATGATCCTCGACTGTGTTGTCCCAGTTTTCCCATTTGAGCCCCTGAGCACGCTCAGCGCTGGTCAGGAGCCAGAGACACCCCCCCCACACACACACCCCCACTTCTAATGGGATTGGAACCCGGGTATAACTGTATATAGGGAAATGGGGAGGAGCATCGTGAGGGCAGTTCCTCTGAAGTGGAACAGACGATGTGACTGATGAAGATTCCACTGTGATGAAGTGGCTAAATATTAGCGCAGGCTGAATACAGGTTGCTCGTCCCGAGTTCCCTATACACAGCTATACCCGGGAAAATTTGTGGCAGTCCAAGTGCCGGCAGTCTCTATTGCATTGAATTGTATTGCGTTGCATGATATTGTATAGTACGGGACTGTATTGTATTGTATTGAATTATTATTATTATTATTATTATTGTTATTATTATTATCATTATTATTATTATTATCATCATCATCATCATCATCATCATCATCATTATCATTATTATCATCATCAGCATCATATTATTATTATTGTCATCATCATTATCATTATTATTATCATCATCATCATCGTCGTCGTCGTCGTCGTTGTTGTTGTTGTTGTTGTCGTTGTTGTTGTCGTTGTTGTTGTTGTTTGATGCAACAGATTTCTCTTTGGGAAATTCGGGCCGCCCTCCCTGGGGAGAGCACGTGGCTTTCCCCAGGGCAGCACCACCATGTTCTTTTCTTTTCAGCTGGTGTCTGCAGGTGTATTTGTTTAACTATCCAAGTGGATTTTCCTATTTTTAAAAATGCCATAGACAACACTTTTGTTCTCGTGGGTTCTTTTACAATGCCGCAAAGTGCACACAGAACAATGAAACCTCGGTTTATCGTCTCATCTGAAGGACTAGCACCCAGACCACCACGCACTCGAGATCTCGTGAAGTGGATGGTGGAAGGGGCTGGTGGTGTGAAAAAACAACAACAACAACAAAAAAAACAAAACAGTCCTTTATATATGTACTCGAACCAGTGGACACAATCAAAAATATCCGGGAGTCGTACCTCTGGGCCACAGCCCAACAGACCGTAGTTTCTGTCTATAGTATGTCACTATGAGATCACACACACCAGAGGAGTCTCTGAACATGGCAAAGCTAGAGATTTTCATCCGTGAGAAACGGTCAACTGGTAAAACTGATGATCCATTCCGGAAACAGCGATTTCTTTGTGTAATGAAAACACAATAACCATAACACTGGACATTAACATAAGAATAATAATAACAATAATAATGATAATAATAATAATAATAATAATAATAATAATAATAGTAATAATAATAAAATAATAATAATAGTAATAATAATGATAATAATGAAGTAAAAGGCACGTTTGTGCGCGACACAACATTTACCGGTGCAACTCTGTAAAAGAGGTTGGAATGAGGGATTTTGACAGCAGAGGTTACAGGATCCCAAAGCCTGTTTCATGTCCATCGGGGCAGTGAATCACACACGCTAGGCATAGGATGGCGGGGCCCAATCCTCTCCTTCCGCCGTTTTAACCTTCCTCGACACAGTCACGTACCCATGTACATCTGGGTGAAATGTCGGAGTACAAAGTGCCTTTCCCCAAGGACACGGCACCATTCCGAAATACACGGCCACGAGCTCTGGAGCCAGTTGCATTACTCGGACGGAAGAGCCTAGTATGGTCGTAACCTGCTACTAATTGTGTGTAGTATGGAACTGGCCAATGGCGTAGTTCGGTCAACGTAGGCATTTAGTCACGTGTAACTGTCAAAAAGTTAGAAGCCAAGCAATGCAACTGACTCCTGATCACTAGAAAACACTGGATAACGAAGCGCCACCTGTATCAATAGTAGTGGAACAAAACGAAGACTCCGTTCCACTGCCTTAAAAATAGGTGGACAGCGCATGCCTTCTTTGAGCCCCTTTGCTAACTGAAGCCAGCGGAAATGTTCAATCCGCCATTTTACTGCTCGTATGAGTATAGCGCGAAGCGGCAACTTCATGTATGTAGCCGAGCGCTCAGCTGGCCTCGCGGTAAGCTTTCACTTGCTCGCGGCGTTCGTTAAGTTGACATTCCTGTGTGTGCCTCCACAGCAAGTTTGCGCCACGTGTCACTGCACTGTTTTCCAGTAAAAACTTTGGTAAACAAACCATTGGCATATATCAATCAAGACACAGCATTTGATATGTCGTGGGTGCAAGTATAACACTATTTCATCAAAGATACACGGTTACAGTTCAGAAGCTACCACCAGTTTGCATAGACTTCTCAACATACTGACGGCCGGGTACGAGTAAAAATATCGCGTCCAGTTGGCTTCAGTTTTCATTTTTTTTTTTTTTTTTAGAAGAGTAACTCCGGTCCCATTCGCCTGACACAATCATTCTCTTAACCCCAAACTCACAGACTGCACCACACAGCGTCGACACAATCATTCTGTTAACCCCAAACTCACAGACTGCACCACACAGCGTCGACACAATCATTCTGTTAACCCCAAACTCACAGACTGCACCACACAGCATCGACAGTGGCAAACAACGTGGGTTGCAGGAAAGAGTTATTGACGGTACGACGTTTTCTGACGTCACACACACACACACACACACACATACACACACACACTGGATTTCGTGTCGTGCATTTAGCATTTCTTTCCTATCTTCTTTTCCGTTCTTTCTTTATATTTGTTTTCCTTGTTGATGCTGCTACTGCGGCTGCTGCTGTGGGTGGTGGTGGTGTTGTTGTTGTGGGCATGATGAAAAAAATGTATGAGCTGGTTGTTTGTTTTTTCACTCAAAAACATCATTTTCATTTGACTTGGCACGCAGACCCCCCCTCCTCCTCACCCCTTCCCCACACGCTCGCACGCACGCACGCACGAGAAAGAGAGACAGACAGACAGACAAACAGACAGAGAATGAATGAATGAATTGAATGGTTTACTGCATTCAGGCCATAGGCATCGTTGTATTGGGATGCCAGGAATGGGGGTGATTGTCACAGCTGACTCACATTTCAGATTGTTTATGTAGGGGTTATCGTCACACATCACCGATGTTGTATTCTGGATTGAGGAGTCATTGGCACACATCACTGACATTGCAGATTGTGGATAGAAAGATCGTTGTCACAAATCACAGACGTTGCAGATTGTGGATAGAAAGATCGTTGTCACAAATCACAGACGTTGCAGATTGTGGATAGAAAGATCGTTGTCACACATCACTGACATTGCAGATTGTGGATAGAAAGATCGTTGTCACAAATCACAGACGTTGCAGATTGTGGATAGAAAGATCGTTGTCACAAATCACAGACGTTGCAGATTGTGGACAGAAAGATCGTTGTCACAAATCACAGACGTTGCAGATTGTGGATAGAAAGATCGTTGTCACAAATCACAGACGTTGCAGATTGTGGACAGAAAGATCGTTGTCACAAATCACAGACGTTGCAGATTGTGGATAGAAAGATCGTTGTCACAAATCAGAGACGTTGCAAATTGTGGATAGAGGTATCGTTGTCACTAATCACAGACGTTGCAGATTGTGGATAGAGGTATCGTTGTCACTAATCACTGACTTTGCAGATTGTGGATAGAGGTATCGTTGTCACTAATCACTGACTTTGCATGTTTTGGATAAAGGAATCATTGTCACATACAACTGACACTGCAGATTGTGGACAGAGGGACCATTGTCATACATGAGTGACGTTGCAGATTGTGGACTGAGGTGTCATTGTCACAAATCACTGTGCAGATTGTGGACTGAGGTGTCATTGTCACAAATCACTGTGCAGATTGTGGATAGAGGGGTCATTGTCACAAATCACTGTGCAGATTGTGGATAGAGGGGTCATTGTCACAAATCACTGTGCAGATTGTGGACTGAGGTGTCATTGTCACAAATCACTGTGCAGATTGTGGACTGAGGTGTCATTGTCACAAATCACTGTGCAGATTGTGGATAGAGGGGTCATTGTCACAAATCACTGTGTAGATTGTGGACTGAGGTGTCATTGTCACAAATCACTGTGCAGATTGTGGACTGAGGTGTCATTGTCACAAATCACTGTGCAGATTGTGGATAGAGGTGTCATTGTCACAAATCACTGTGCAGATTGTGGACTGAGGTGTCATTGTCACAAATCACTGTGCAGATTGTGGACTGAGGTGTCATTGTCACAAATCACTGTGCAGATTGTGGATAGAGGGGACATTGTCACAAATCACTGTGCAGATAGTGGACTGAGGTGTCATTGTCACAAATCACTGTGCAGATTGTGGATAGAGGGGACATTGTCACAAATCACTGTGCAGATTGTGGATAGAGGGGACATTGTCACAAATCACTGTGCAGATAGTGGACTGAGGTGTCATTGTCACAAATCACTGTGCAGATTGTGGACTGAGGTGTCATTGTCACAAATCACTGTGCAGATTGTGGATAGAGGGGACATTGTCACAAATCACTGTGCAGATAGTGGACTGAGGTGTCATTGTCACAAATCACTGTGCAGATTGTGGACTGAGGTGTCATTGTCACAAATCACTGTGCAGATTGTGGATAGAGGTGTCATTGTCACAAATCACTGTGCAGATTGTGGACTGAGGTGTCATTGTCACAAATCACTGTGCAGATTGTGGACTGAGGTGTCATTGTCACAAATCACTGTGCAGATTGTGGATAGAGGACCGTCGACACAAATCACTCGCACTGCAGATTGTAGATACAGGGACCACGATCCCGAATCCGTGATTTTGCATACTGTGGAAAGAGGGACCATGTCACAACTCATTGACATTGAATACTGTGGGTTGTGGCATTATTGTCACACATCACACATCACTGATTGTGGATAGAGGGATTATTTATTCACAAATCACTGACATTGTAGATTGTGAATAATGGGATCATTGTCACACATCAGTGACACTGCAGATTGCGGATACAGGGATCATTATCCGGAATCACTGACATTGCAAACTGTTGATAGAGGGCTCATTGTCACAAATCACTGTGCAGATTGTGGATAGAGGACCGTCGACACAAATTGCTCACATAGTAAACTGTGGATACAGGGATCACCGTCCGAAATCACCGATTTTGCATATTGTGGGCAGAGGGACCATGTCACAACTCACTGACATTGAATACTGTGGGTGGTGGCAATACTGTCACACATCAGTGACATTGAATACTGTGGGTAGTGGCAATACTGTCACACATCAGTGACATTGTATACTGTGGGTAGTGGCAATACTGTCACACATCAGTGACATTGTATACTGTGGGTAGTGGCAATACTGTCACACATCACTGACATTGAATACTGTGGGTAGTGGCAATACTGTCACACATCACTGACATTGAATACTGTGGGTAGTGGCAATACTGTCACACATCACTGACATTGTATACTGTGGGTAGTGGCAATACTGTCACACATCACTGACATTGTATACTGTGGGTAGTGGCAATACTGTCACACATCACTGACATTGTAGATTGTGGACAGAGGGACCATCGTCACATACCATTGACATTGTAGATTGTGGACAGAGGGGTCATTGTCACATACCATTGACATTGTAGATTGTGGACAGAGGGGTCATTGTCACATACCATTGACATTGTAGATTGTGGACAGAGGGGTCATTGTCACATACCATTGACATTGTAGATCGTGGACAGAGGGGTCATTGTCACATGTCAGTGACATTGTAGATTGTGGACAGAGGGGTCATTGTCACATGCCATTGACATTGTAGATTGTGGACAGAGGGGTCATTGTCACATACCATTGACATTGTAGATTGTGGACAGAGGGGTCATTGTCACATACCATTGACATTGTAGATTGTGGACAGAGGGGTCATTGTCACATACCATTGACATTGTAGATTGTGGACAGAGGGGTCATTGTCACATACCATTGACATTGTAGATTGTGGACAGAGGGATCATTGTCACATATCAGTGACATTGCAGATTGTGGACAGAGGGGTCATTGTCACATATCAGTGACATTGCAGATTGTGGAGAGAGGAACCATTGTCACACATCAATGACATTGCAGATTGTGGACACAGGGTCCATTGTCACACATCAATGACATTGCAGATTGTGGACACAGGCTCCATTGTCACAAACCAGACATTGTAGACTGTGGATGGACCGTCGACACAAATTTCTTACATTGCAGGATATAGGGATCACCATCCCAAATCACTGATTTTGCAGATTGTGGTCAAAGGGACAATTGTCACAACTGACTGACATTGAATACAGTGGATTGTGGAATTATTGTCACAAATCTCTGACATTGAATACAATGGATAGTGGTATTATTGTCACAGATCTCTGACATTGAATACAGTGGATAGTGGTATTATTGTCACAGATCTCTGACATTGAATACAGTGGATTGTGGTATTATTGTCACAAATCTCTGACATTGAATACAGTGGATAGTGGTATTATTGTCACAAATCTCTGACATTGAATACAATGGATAGTGGTATTATTGTCACAGATCTCTGACATTGAATACAGTGGATAGTGGTATTATTGTCACAAATCTCTGACATTGAATACAGTGGATAGTGGTATTATTATCACAAATCTCTGACATTGAATATAGTGGATAGTGGTATTATTGTCACAGATCTCTGACATTGAATACAGTGGATAGTGGTATTATTGTCACAAATCTCTGACATTGTAGATCGAGGGATCATTGGCACAAATGACTGACTTTGTAGATTGTGGATAGAGGGATCATTATCACAAATGACTGACTTTGTAGATTGTGGATAGAGGGATCATTATCACAAAATCATGACACACAAGTTCATATGAAATCGGAGTCAGTGGAGTCAGTGACACCCCTCAAATGCACACAAAAGTCATCCTTACTCAGACGACAGTCTTAAGAAGTGTTCTCTTTTCTGATTACACTGACAATGGCAACACTTAAACACTCTGTACACTCTTGCAATGTGCACCAGTGATAATCAGTCAAACAAAATCTGCATCATTTTCAGACATTTTTGTCTCCTCTTTACATATCAGTGTTTCTTGCCTTAATTTGTCATTAAGAAAACGACAACAACATTATCCCTGTCCATGAGTTATTGACATCTAATACTCCTTGATCTGTCTCTGTTATCAGAGACATGTTGTAAGGACATCCACTGTAGATGACTTGACAATGACGTTTTTAAACGCGGCATGTCATTCATGAGTCAATGTAGCGCAGTCAATGGCTAAAATGTCATTAAAAAAAAAAAAAAAAAGGATCTTTTGTCGAGGGGAAAAAGATTGATCACTTTTTGGTGTTTTTAACCGGAATGCATTTCTGGTGGTGTGTGTGTGTGGGGGGGGGGGGGTTGTGTTGTTTTGTGTGTGTATTTGTTGTTGTTGTTGTTGTGTGGTTGTTCTGCACCGGAATGCATTTCTGTTTGTTTGTTTGTTTGTTTGTTTTGATTTGTTGTTTTGTTTTGTTTTATGACCTAGGATGCAGACAACGAAACATTTTCTTTGACCACGGTACACGTCTCTGTGATATGAATTTGCAATTGAAAGAAACACCGCAAGAATTTCTTTCTTTTTTTCTTTTTCTTTTTTTTTTCATTAAAAAAAACTTGATCGGGTATACCCATGAGTATTTGTGACAAAGATATATACTAATATAGGTCATGAGGCACAACATCCAAAAGAACAACTCAGGCAGAGGAAACAGGTCATGTGCTGGCATTCGGGTGTTCATGATAAGCAAACAGAAGGGCAGGAATACAGCCGTCCCTATCCGTTGGCCTGTCATGAACTACGTTTCTCTCCAACACTGAATTCAGTCCCACTGAAACACGTGGTTTCTGTCCACCTGCACTGGAGATGGCGTGGACTGGTGGTAGTCAGAGTAACAGCAGAGGAAGGATCGTGTTTTCACCTCCATCATAAGATCAGAGACAATTTGTAAGCCCAAATCCGTCAGGATTTCCGAAGTATTTCCCTTTCCACCAAAAAAACAAAACAAAACAAAACAATTAAAAAAACAAAAAACAAAATAACAAAACAAATAAAATAAACTAAAAAACCGAAAAGAAAAAAAGGCTTTCGGCTACAGTGTCTTTCTGTTTCCGTTATGTGCTGGCCTTGGAAAAAAGTATAACAATGGCTACATAGATCAGTGTGTGTGGTTGTGTGTGTGTGTGTGTGTGTGTGTGTGTGTGTGTGTGTGTGTGTGTGTGTGTGTGTGTGTGTGTGTGTGTTTGCGTGTGTGCGTGTGTATATGTGTGTGCTTGCGTGCGTGCGTGTATGTGAGTGTGTATGTGTATGTGTTTGTGTGTCTGTCTGTGTCTGTGTGTGTCTGTGTGTATCTGTATATGTGTCTGTGTGTCTGTGTATGTGTGTGTGTTCAAATAAAGCAGGCCAACGAGACCGATGAAAATGCCTTGGAAAGGTACTGGTCTAAACGCATGGTATAACATCGTCGGTTCCAATGTCAGTAGTGACTCCTCTTTTTCAGCAGTCCCGCTTACCCAACAGACAATCTCAGCAATAATTCCCTCATTTGAATGTACGCTCATTGACAAAGCTGAAGCACTGATTGTAGTATGTCGTCCTGCTTAATGGAAAAAAAGCTCGAATAATTTCAAAAGACTTTTTTTGATTGTTTATATATCTCAGCATTTTTGCTACCAATTCGTCAGTACGACAGCATCATCCCTGTTCCAGAATACCTAACACCCAATGCACGTACCAGTGTCACGATCTTTGTCCTCTCCAGAAGGAGAGAGCCATCCATTTCCTTTGCTGTTTGTGAACTACAAATAGTTGCCCTTATTATAATCATATTATCTTTTAATGTCACGCAAACAAAATTTCCATGCTGAGTAAAAAAAATTATCAGATATTCACATGGTGGTGAAGCACACTCAAATACACACACGCGCTCGCAGACAGGCAGGCAGGCAGGCAGACAGACAGACAGCGACAGAGACAGACAGACACACAAACAGACACACGGACAAACAGAGACAGACAGACAGAGACAGTTATCTTAATTAATTCCAGTGATCAGATACCACCTCCACATTTCCGTCAGGTAATCGCCCCAAAGGTATTCCTCCATAAGCATCACTGCCACTTTACCATATCACATGCCAACCAAGAACAGTGACAGACAGCGGTCAGCTGGCCATGACAATAGCAGGGTGTGTACGCAGCAAGCCATGAACGTAGCAGAGTGCGAAGACCTATGCAAACTGGAGACACAGCGAGCCATGAACCTCTCAGTCCATGAACAGTAACAACCCAAGAGCAAACACAGAAGATACGGTGTTCTGAAACCATCACAATCTACAAAATTATCAATCCAAATACATTCACTGTGGACATAGCGTTTCAAGAACATTACAATCTACAAGCTTAAAAAGCCAAGAACAAACACTGAAGACATAGCATCCCAAGAACATCACACAAGCCAAAAGCATTCATTGGAGACGTTCCTAGAACAATCGCAGACTGATGACATAACTCGTTCTGAGCATGGCTGGCTAGAGATGTAGTGAGCCCCAAACACTTGCAGTATCAGCCTTGGTGGGTTCTGGACGCAGCAGGCCATGGATATAGAGGACTATATACATAGCATGCCATGAGCATTGCCCACGGGTGCATGCAGCAGGTTGTGGAAATAGCCAGTTAGATCCGCGAGCGTAACGGACCATGAACAGCTGAAACCTTGTCGCCATGAACATTTCTTGGGCCGCATTCAACAGACTATCATGCCTGCAGGTAATTGTGTACCTGCGGGTAATCTGCCTGAGGCAAGGCAAACTGCCCGAGGGTAATGTGTCTGAGGCAAGGCAAACTGCCCGGGTAATGTGTCTGAGGCAAGGCAAACTCCCGGGTAATGTGTCTGAGGCAAGGCAAACTGCCCGGGTAATGTGTCTGAGGCAAGGCAAACTGCCCTGTAATGTGCCTGAGGCAAGGCAAACTGCCCGGGTAATGTGTCTGAGGCAAGGCAAACTGCCCGAGGGTAATGTGTCTGAGGCAAGGCAAACTGCCCTGTAATGTGTCTGAGGCAAGGCAAACTACCGGGGTAATGTGTCTGAGGCAAGGCAAACTGCCCTGTAATGTGTCTGAGGCAAGGCAAACTGCCCTGTAATGTGTCTGAGGCAAGGCAAACTACCGGGTAATGTGTCTGAGGCAAGGCAAACTGCCCGGGTAATGTGTCTGAGGCAAGGCAAACTGCCCGGGTAATGTGTCTGAGGCAAGGCAAACTGCCCGGGTAATGTGTCTGAGGCAAGGCAAACTGCCCGGGTAATGTGTCTGAGGCAAGGCAAACTGCCCGGGTAATGTGTCTGAGGCAAGGCAAACTGCCCTGTAATGTGTCTGAGGCAAGGCAAACTGCCCGGGTAATGTGTCAGGCAAGGCAAACTGCCCGGGTAATGTGCCTGAGGCAAGGCAAACTGCCCGAGGGTAATGTGTCTGAGGCAAGGCAAACTGCCCTGTAATGTGTCTGAGGCAAGGCAAACTGCCCGGGTAATGTGTCTGAGGCAAGGCAAACTGCCCGGGTAATGTGCCTGAGGCAAGGCAAACTGCCCGAGGGTAATGTGCCTGAGGCAAGGCAAACTGCCCTGTAATGTGTCTGAGGCAAGGCAAACTGCCCGGGTAATGTGTCAGGCAAGGCAAACTACCGGGTAATGTGCCTGAGGCAAGGCAAACTGCCCGAGGGTAATGTGTCTGAGGCAAGGCAAACTGCCCTGTAATGTGCCTGAGGCAAGGCAAACTGCCCGAGGGTAATGTGCCTGAGGCAAGGCAAACTGCCCTGTAATGTGTCTGAGGCAAGGCAAACTGCCCGGGTAATGTGTCAGGCAAGGCAAACTGCCCGGGTAATGTGTCTGAGGCAAGGCAAACTGCCCGGGTAATGTGTCAGGCAAGGCAAACTGCCCTGTAATGTGTCTGAGGCAAGGCAAACTGCCCGGGTAATGTGTCAGGCAAGGCAAACTGCCCTGTAATGTGTCTGAGGCAAGGCAAACTGCCCGGGTAATGTGTCAGGCAAGGCAAACTGCCCGAGTAATGTGTCTGAGGCAAGGCAAACTGCCCGGGTAATGTGTCAGGCAAGGCAAACTGCCCTGTAATGTGTCAGGCAAGGCAAACTGCCCGAGTAATGTGCCTGAGGCAAGGCAAACTGCCCGGGTAATGTGTCTGAGGCAAGGCAAACTGCCCGGGTAATGTGTCTGAGGCAAGGCAAACTGCCCGGGTAATGTGTCTGAGGCAAGGCAAACTGCCCGGGTAATGTGTCTGAGGCAAGGCAAACTGCCCTGTAATGTGTCTGAGGCAAGGCAAACTGCCTGGGTAATGTGTCTGAGGCAAGGCAAACTGCCCGGGTAATGTGTCTGAGGCAAGGCAAACTGCCCGAGGGTAAGCACTATCCGGTATCAGGAGCACCAGCACCTACCCGTGGGTCCACAAACCCAAATGTCATTTACCCTTACTATCTGCCAGGGGTGACTGCCTACGACACAGAGGTAACTAGTCTTAAAACAGGCGTGCTTTGCGGATAGCACGTGTTTTGTGAACTCTCTCAACAGTGCTCTGAACTGTGGTATGGTGATAAGTAAAACTGAGAGCATGCGCAGAAGGAAATTACCGGGATTGTTTTATTTTAGACGATGGGTTAATTGCCTGAGTGCACCGCGCGTGTCTTGAATTCGAAGATAACCTTCACGTTGAAACGTTGGAGTAGACCATGACCATTGTAGTTGCAGACATAGCACGATATGGACATTGTGGACCATGGACATTATTGGCTGTGAACCAAGTGGACCATGGACGTTGTAGATCGTAACCATACCATGCCATGAACAACGAGCAATGGACATTGCAGGGCTGTGCTTGCAGCTGGCTTCAAATACTCCAGAGGCACCACAGCAGAGTCAGTAAGACGTTGGACTTCTGATCCAGAGTTCACCAGTGGTCAGTGTTTGATGACCTGCTTTGACATGGTGCTGTGTCCATGGGAACAGCATTTAACTCCGACTTGCTTCACTCCACCACGGTGTGAGTGGGTACCTGACTTCAGACGGGTAAGGGTTAAAAAGGAGAGGACTGGGCCCCGCCTTCCCATGACTAGCCCTGGGCACAGTAACAATTCACTGCCCCTTTGGCCCTAAAAGGCTGCATCATCCAAAGACTGTAAAGACCCATGACTAGCCCTGGGCACAATAACAATTCACTGCCCCTCTGGCCCTAAAAGGCTGCATCATCCAAAGACTGTAAAGACCCATGACTAGCCCTTGGCACAATAACAATTCGCTGCCCCTTTGGCCCTAAAAGGCTGCATCATCCAAAGACTGTAAAGACCCATGACTAGCCCTGGGCACAGTAACAATTCGCTGCCCCTTTGGCCCTAAAAGGCTGCGTCATCCAAAGACTGTAAAGACCCATGACTAGCCCTGGGCACAATAACAATTCACTGCCCCTCTGGCCCTAAAAGGCTGCATCATCCAAAGACTGTAAAGACCCATGACTAGCCCTGGGCACAATAACAATTCACTGCCCCTTTGGCCCTAAAGGGCTGCATCATCCAAAGACTGTAAAGACCCATGACTAGCCCTGGGCACAATAACAATTCACTGCCCCTCTGGCCCTAAAAGGCTGCATCATCCAAAGACTGTAAAGACCCATGACTAGCCCTGGGCACAGTAACAATTCACTGCCCCTTTGGCCCTAAAAGGCTGCCTCATCCAAAGACTGTAAAGACCCATGACTAGCCCTGGGCACAGTAACAATTCACTGCCCCTTTGGCCCTAAAAGGCTGCGTCATCCAAAGACTGTAAAGACAGTGGACTTTGGACGTGGGGGTTATGCACAGTGGAACGGTAAACACAGTAAATAAAGGATATTGTGAGGTTCATGATATCTCGTGATCATAGCAGACCATGATTATTACTGTCTGTAGATACAGAGACCTAAGAACGTTATGTGCCATGGAAATAATCGTCCACGAACATAGCAGACCATGGACATAGCAGGCGTTTTCACAGAGGACCATGGACATTATGAAGATTTCAAACGAGAGAGAGGGAGGGGGGGGGGGGCAGCGAAACGAGGGAGAAAGAACGAGTTAAGAAATGATGACGTCTGTCGATTGCTCTTTTTTCTTGGTTTCTCACCTTCCTTTATTCAATATTGGAATTTTTTTTCCAAAACACGGTATCTGTTGCATAGTTAGCGTATAACATTTCAAATGATGACTTGTTCATTATGCAAAAAACGTGTACGCGATTATAAATATTACTGTGCATTCATTTCATTGTTATTGTAGTTTCCATCGTTTTCTTTATTCCTTTTGTTCGTTGGCTTGTTAAATCTCTCTGTGCAAGCTATTTCGATTGCATTTATCATGCACTGAAATGTGTGGAGTAATAACAATTAAATGCATATGGCTTGAAGAGAAAATATTACATTCAATAATGTGTAGTATTCTGATAGACATTTGATATATTGAAGACCGAACGGTACAGTATCGTCAACTGGAGCAAAATCCAATGACGTAGCATCATCAAGACAATGAAACACCGTCATTAGGTTTAATGACACCACAATTTTGACATTAAGACAATGTTTACTAGTCGTAGTCTGTGTTTTCTCATTTGAAATTTACGAAGCTCACTTTCCAGCAGAGTTGTTTTGGCTGCCACAACGGATCCAGCTCAGAAACTCCCTTCTGAATCTGGTTCCAGTGAAGCAGTAGAGGAGGAAATTGACAGCACTGTTGGTGTACCACAGAAGGAAAGTGACCGCGAGCACCAGCTTCCCCTTGGCGTACAACCTGGAGGTTTCATCCACGAAGACTTGTGCATAATACTCCCAGACGAGGTAAACACACACCGGCAGCGTCAGAAGGAGGAAGGTGCACGAGAGAGTCAGAATCATGATCGTTGTTCTGGAAGCTGTTTTCTTCCGTTTGTCAATGTGCTGCGCTGAGCTGGCATTAGAGATGGCTTGAACAGACACAGAGGATGAGGATGTAGCCTCAAACAGGGTCATGGACAGAATGATGTCACACACTATAAGACACACAGCAGGAAAGAGCGAGGATACACACATGTCCACCCATCTCCAGGCCACGGTGAAATCTGCGTACTCTGCTGATGTGTAGGTACACAAGTTTTCCTGCGTTACGTCTGTGTCCATCCCTATCGCCCAATGGAAATGAATAGCACAAGCGGTAAACACAACGCTGACAATGACAATCCACGTTCTTTTCAAGGAGCACATCGTATTGATCTTGTGCGGCCATTTGATCGCCAAAGTTCGTTGCACGGTCACACAGGTAAGCAGCCATGCCGAGGCAGTACCAGAGGAATAAACCAGCCAGATGTTCAGCTTGCACAGCACTGTGTGCAAACTCCGCAATTCCACGCTGAAGATGCCGTATATCACATTGCGTAACGTGCCTGTGTACAGCAAGGCTAGATCGGACACGGCAAGAGCAATCAAGAATGCTTGCTGTGAAGAGTTGTGGTCCTTCATACGGCGCATGACAACTATGGTGGCAACATTCCCGAAGCCCCCCAGCAGGAGAATACATGGGGGCCACACTTTCCACAGGATCATGGCCACTTGCATCTCCGGGAAAACTGTATGATCTGCAGAGCTTGTGAAGCTGGAGATGTTTTCAATCCCAGAGCTAACTACTGTGGCGTTCATGTTTTCG
>NC_134882.1:54735999-54738499 GCF_041734735.1 Babylonia areolata | reverse complement strand
CCACATGGACTTTTTAAGCAAATGACAAAGTACCAAAGTGCCGCTTATCCCTTAGTAGTTTAGTTTACTTTGATTACGTTTTTCCTTTCTGTTCCATTTTATTTGTTGTGCACCAGTTTTTGTTCTGATTTCTAGCTACTATGCCACTAGAGCTTTACAGCTAATGACATTAAACATTTCAGTGTTCTCTCTCTCTCTCTCTCTCTCTCTCTCTCTCTCTCTCAATCAGTAAATGGTTGAACACCATCGTGGCTCTTTTCCCATCCTGCCTTGCTTTCTTCAGGTGCGGAGTTAGTCTACGTCTGATGTCTCTTACTCCCTTCGAAAAGTCCTCACCAATGAATATATTTGTACCTTTCAGTTTACCCTTAGCTTTCAGGATATTTACCTTTTGTCTGTAATAGGTACAGCAAGCAATCACTGGGGAGTCAGGCCTGGAACTCAGCCGGTGAACCCTGTCGAACTCCATCACGTCAGTCATGTCCAGGCTGTCAGTGAGGAGGTCCTGCACGACGCCCTCGCAGTCTGCACTGGTCTCGTTGGGTCTCCTGGGCAGGCCGTAGAAGAGGAGGTTGTTACGCTTGGAGCGGCCCTCCAGATCATCAATCCTTGCGTCGCAGTCGGTCAGCTTCTGGCAGAGGTCCTTGTTGGTCTTCTTCAGCTCTTCGTTCTCCTCTCGCAGCTTCGTCATCTCCTCCCTCATCCCCCTCAGGTCACTTCTCAGAGCAGCATAGTCTTCCTTAAGTTCTCGCACTTCCTGCTTCAGCTCTTGCTTCATCTCCTCCAGCTTAGTCTCCATCTGTGCCCCCACCTGGTCACTCACGGCTTTTATGGTAGCCATTATGTCGCTAAGGGTGGGTTCTGTGGCAGAAGGGGTAGGCATCGTAGAACCAGAGCCACTTGCTCTGTCCAGACTTGCTCTCTGGGAAGATCCTGCACTGGCAAGTCTGGTCTGCCTCATATTGTCCTTGCTGGGAGGAGGGTTTGGTCCTGGGTTGGTTTCAACGTCGCCACATTGCAGTAAAAAACCACCCCAGAATAAATAGCAGAGGAGGAAACCAAAAGCGACACCGTCCACACGTCGACGCAGCGTGACAATGGCGACACTTGAAGCTGCCTTGTCCCTGGCCCTTTTCAGCATAAAGCCGATGTAGACTGGCAAAAACCGGCCACAAACAGCTCGAATCTCGGCAGCAGTAGATGGCATGACTATTCAGCCACTTCTCTGCCAAAACTGAAAACGTATCTCAGTCTCTGTCCGCTACAATCCACGGTTTATTACAGAGCGCTAGATAAGCGTGTTGACAAGACAACAGCCGTTCACAGCCCCCCTTATATGGAATAACGATGCCAGTAGTGAATGTGTATAAATACTTAGGAATATATTTTTCAACAAAATTGAGTTTCACAGTTGCATGTAAAGATCTTGCATGTAGAGCTAAACAAGCATTACTTTGTATTATGAAAAAACTGTCAAGTTTAGAAAATCAATCTTTTGATCTGTTCATTAAATTGTTTGATTCCCAGGTACAACTTATTGTACAGTATGGAGCAGAAATTTGGGGTCTCTCTAATGCTGCAGTTTGCTGCGAGAGTGTTCATTTATTTGCATTGAAAAAGTTTCTTGGAGTTACCATGAAAACGCCTAATGATTTAATTTATGGGGAGACAAAAAGATATCCGATACATCTCAATTCCGCAGTAAGATGTATTCGCTATTGGTTGAAAATAACACAAATGGAAGATTCAAGGTTGCCGAAAAAAACATTTAACATGCTATATGATTTAGATTTGAGGGGCAAGGTAAACTGGGTATCAAAGGTTAGGGTTAGGTTATATGAACTGGGATTTGGTTATGTTTGGTTAGAGCAGGGGGTAGGGGATATAAAGGGATTTATTAGTGCACTCCGAACAAGATTAATTGACTGTAGATGGCAAGATTGGTCTTATCATGTTCAAGATAGCGATAGGTTTGAGTTTTACAGACAGTTCATTTCTATACACTCTATTCCTACTTATCTGTCAATGAAAATGGATAAGCATTTGAAACATATCACAACCAGGTTCCGATTTGGAATTTCTGACATATTTCTTCATCATTATCGTTATCGAAAGTCCAGTGTCTCTGATCTTAGTTGTCCTTTATGCAGACGTGCTGAAGAAACCGAACTTCACTTTGTGTTGTGTTGCCCTGCTTTGAATGACCTTAGACATGAGTGGATTCCACAAAAATATTATAGACACCCTACTTTATTTCGACTTGCCATGCTTATGTCATCAACTAACGAAACTGTTATAAGACAGTTTGCTATTTACTTATATAAGGCTTTTAAGTTTCGCAGTGTATTATGTAGTTAATTATTATTAGTTGTGCATTATCCAATTTGTGGATTATCATTTGCAGTTTATCATTCACTTCTGTAATTTGTAAGGTTTTGATTTTGAATGTTGATTCACTGTACCCCCTTCATGAGGGGCCATGGCCTTTATTGAATAAACT
>NC_134882.1:54708499-54730999 GCF_041734735.1 Babylonia areolata | reverse complement strand
GTTATCAGCAATGTGTCAATGCCAGAGTAAGGGCTGAGATTTATATGTCAACGATGATCGTTATCAGCAATGTGTCAATGCCAGAGTAAAGGCTGAGATTTATATGTCAACGATGATCGTTATCAGCAATGTGTCAATGCCAGAGTAAGGGCTGATATTTATATGCCAACGATGATCGTTATCAGCAATGTGTCAGTGCCAGAGTAGGGGCTGAGATTTATATGCCAACGATGATCGTTATCAGCAATGTGTCAGTGCCAGAGTAAGGGCTGAGATTTATATGTCAACGATGATCGTTATCAGCAATGTGTCAGTGCCAGAGTAAGGGCTGAGATTTATATGTCAACGATGATCGTTATCAGCAATGTGTCAGTGCCAGAGTAAGGGCTGAGATTTATATGCCAACGATGATCGTTATCAGCAATGTATCGATGTCGTCACCAAGAGTCTAAGACTTACCGAATCTTCAAAATCATTTAGTAATCATAGTGTGGCGATTTTGTGGTTTCCAATTCGAAGCTGAACACACATGCTCTCTCTCTCTCTCTCTCTGTCTCTCTGTCTGTCTCTGTCTCTGTCTCTCTCTCTCTCTCTCTCTCTCTCTCTCTCTCATAAAGATCCATCTAACTTTAGATTTAATTTGCTCATGTCGTGAAGACATGAGTCTACTCTGTGTAACTTGGCCATTCATATGTATGAGGCATTAAAGAGACTGCGAAATGTTACGTCAGGAATTTTGTTGAACAATTGTGTTTGCTGTTTTTGGTTGGTTTGTGTTGTAGATTCATAGTGTGTCATGTTAATCTTATTTATCCTTCCTCAGTGTTACCCCCTTCAGTAAGGGGCTTTGGCCTTTATCTGAATAAAAAATCGTTATCTCTCTCTCTCTCTCTCTCTCTCTCTCTCCCCAGTTTCTTTGCTCCATAATATGCCTTCTGCGTTGTGGACGTCTTCAAGAAGAGACATCAAGGCAATACTACGTCTGATGTGTTCACTGACTGCTGGTTCCATCAACATCAATCAGTCAAACACACACACGTACACACGCGCGAGCACACACAAATTCACACACATATACACATTCTCATTCACACACACACACACACACACACACACACACACACACACACACACACACGTCCATAAAGAATCACTCAAGTCAAACAGGAGCTTTACTGAATAAAAAGTATCGAATGTATTAGTCCTGCTACCTGTCCATGTTTCAGTCAGGCCATCTAAAAGCCATCCCCAAAGCATTTTCCAGCGCCTTCCAAAAGCCCATCAGTCTATTCCTTCCTATCAAAATACTCTTCAAGACCAATACAGTCCCCATCTGAAATCTGAAAGTAACACGGATATGGACTTCTTGCCCCGAATCGTTCTGGTGTATATTTTGCATATGAGACTATTTTTATAGTTACTTCTGCAGATACTTTTTTTTATCCATTTGAATCCTGACTCCAAGATCCAATGAACCTAAAACATCATTCCTTTAAAGGCTTTGCGGAAAAGATCATGATGTAAGACTGACAATGGGTTTAGATCCATTTTAATATTTCTTGTGTGCATCAGGCTTTTGGGTAATCGATCAAACATAATACGAAACAGTGCCGTCCGCCATTTTGGCTTGCTCCTTGCTTCTGGTTTCTGATAATGGTACAAAATTTCATTAAATCAACAAACATATTAGTTACTATTTCAGAGAGATCTACCTTAATGGTATCTTTTAAATCAATTTAACTCTTCCATTAATGTTCAAAGAAAAGCAGAAGAAGTCTCCCCTTCTTTTCATCAGTATCGTCCACAGTGTATGTAAATTCCGTTGGGCGTGGTCTGTTTTATTTGTTCCCTGTCAGGTTAGTTCTGTCAGCTGTTCGTTCAGTGTTTGGATTCGGACACAAACCTAGGAAGTCATCGTGCATCTGGCTCAGTCAAGGTGTGTGCTGTTAGTAGGACCGCTCGGTATCCATCCTGGTTCCAGACTGTCAGTTACACCTTCGAGATAAAGAAAACGTCGGCCAGGGTGCAGGCGGCTTACAGTTTTTTGGTGTCAGAAGTGGGATTTTGTTCCTGTTCTGTCTGCTAACAAGATTCACTGTTGTCTGGTGTTCAGATGGAATTGTGTCAGTCCAGTGTTGTTGACTCTTTTTCCCTATAAGCCTAACGCTATAAAAAAAAAAAATGGGGGGACGGGGAAAGAAAGGATTCAGACTGGTAGTTAATGACGCAGCACGAGAAAAAAACAATTAGATATATGTTTAGATGTGTTGTTGCTCGTCGCCCCAAAATTTTTGCGTGTGTTCAGTACCTTACAAATTTCGTTGCTGATTAGGTAATTGTTGGAAGAATGGAAGTACCGTGACTTCGAGGCCTGGGCAAAGTAGAGTTCTCAAGCCGATATAGATCTGAATAGGTGTAGGTACTTTTTTTTTTCTCAAGGGACCATAGTTCAATGGGTAAGGAGATTATTGTTTATGAGCCGATTAAATCTGAGGACTATAGGTGTACATATATGTAGATCTGTGGCTATGGTCATATAGGACCTTGGGTCAATTTTTTTTCTGATTCTGCTTCTGGCTTGAACTCCACTTGCACCAATGTGTACTGTATTAAAGGTGTGGAGTGGAGTTGTTTAATAACGTTCAATGAGTTTTGTACTGGAAGACATACTTTAGCGATTAAGAATGCTTTAGGGGCTTCTGGTGGTGGTAGAACCGGTTAAAGACTTTAGATAAGGTCGTTTATGCCTTGAAAGCCCATGGTTCAGCGAATTGAGAGTCCATTGTACAAACAGTGAATTGAGAGACCATTGTACAAACAGCGAATTGAGAGACGAATTGAGAGACCATTGTACAAACAGCGAATTGAGAGACGAATTGAGAGACCATTGTACAAACAGCGAATTGAGAGACCATTGTACAAACAGCGAATTGAGAGACGAATTGAAAGACCATTGTAAAAACAGCGAATTGAGAGACCATTGTACAAACAGCGAATTGAGAGACCATTGCACAAACAGCGAATTGAGAGTCCATTGTACTGAGCCAGCTATATTTGAGGGTGAATGGTGAACAGATAGGGAATCTGTCTCTGTAGGCATACAGGACACTTTGGATTATTATTTTTCGGGCTCTGTTCCTGGCTTGGAACACTACAAAATGTGAGGGGGAACATCTTGAGGATAACTGAATGACGTAAAGTGCGCTGTCGTCAGTGACGAGTTGCGAGCAAGGGAAATAACTACAGTAATTGGAGAGATCATGGGGGTCTCCATGGGTTGTAGAACTTTAAGTTCCAATGGTCTTTCCTCATTGAGTTGGAGACTAGCTGTGAACCAATCTTGTTTATTGGTTTTTTATATTTGTGAGCTACAGCTGCCCAGATTTTTTTTTAAATGTCTTTTAGTAATATTGGACTAAGCCTTGTTTTGTTTTTTAGTGTACGAGTGTGTATGTTACGTGTGGGTTGTAGGACTAATTTGTCTTGTAAGATATGTAGAATGCTTGAGCCAGTCATTAATTTCAAGAAGAAAACAGAAACAAAGAGCTCACTTGTTGTTGTTGTTCTTTTAATTTAAAAAATAAAAACGTTTATGAGGAGTACTGGTGGCTCATAGAATTCAAGCAAGAAAAATCCATTACGGAGCTGATGAAAGGGCCGAGGCGGCTTGCCAGTCCCGGCCGGAACGAAGATCTGTCAGCGAGACGGCGGACAGTCCCAGTCCTGTTCAACGAGGGCCATTCTATAGGAACGCTGCGCGACACTCATTGTCTCCTCCCGAGCTGCCCGACTTCTACCATAGACTTGAACCAGGGTTCTCAACCTTCGACCAGATCCATATGATGGATCCGAAGAATGGGACGAGTATCAAGAGCATTTTGATTGCTGTGCTGCTCTTGGAGTATGGTCCTCCAAGGACAAAACACTGGCATTTGCGGCACTATTGAAGGGACCAGCCAGGAGGTTCTTTATGGGACTGAACGATTCCGACAAGAACAATTACGAAGCACTAGTGTACTGTCTGCGTCAACGTTTTGGCTGTCAGTCAAGACATCAAGTCTATTGGCTTTCTAAGTTTGATGGACTTCTCTGCAGGTCGGGAGGAGGCCCCTGAGGAAAGAACCATTCAAGGAGAGCTATAGAGTACATTGTACTCAGTACGATCAGTGCGCAGCTAGAAGAAAAACAAGTCAACGATGCACGCTCACCTAGGACAGTACCGGGAAGGCGAACCGAGGGAGAGGATAGCCATGGACATATTGAGGCCCCTGCCTATCATTGACAACAAGAACAGGTACATCCTGGTAGTCATAGACCTCTTCACAAAGCGGACTGAAGCTTTTCCCTTACCAGATCAAGAAGCAAAAACAGTCGCCAACGTATTTGTGAATGATTTTGTATGCAGATTTGGTACGCTGTTGCAGATCTTGAATGATCAGGGTAAAAATTTCGAGTCAGCTGTCTTCAAAGAGATGTGTAATTTATTACACAAAAATAAAACTCGCACAATGAGTCAGCATCCTCAAAGTTAATGGAAGCGTAGAAAGATTCAATCGCACTCTCACTGCTGTGCTCACAATGTACTGTGAGAAGAAACAGAAAGTGCGGGATGAATATCTACCACAAGTTATGATGGTGTATCGATCATCAGTGAACAGCACAACACAACACAACACCCAATAAAATGTTGTTTGGGAAGGAAGTGACACTGCCGGTGGTAGCCATGGTGATGGTTCCAGGGGAGGTGCATATCAGAGAGAATCCAGACAACTACATTGTTAAACTTTAAGAGATGCTGGAGCATGCACATGACACAGCGAGGAAGTACACAAAAAAGAATTGTGAATATCCAAAGAGGCACTATGATCTTCGGGCCAGGAAGAACTCTGATCACCAGGGACAGCTGGTTTGGCTGTTTGATCCCGTCAAGAAAACCGCTGTGTGCCAAAAACTTACCAGCAGATGGAAGGGTCCGTACCTAGTAACGAAAAAATGTGATGATCTCACATATCATCAAAACATCCCCCCAAAGCATCCCAAAAGGATATCATGAGGACAGGCTCTTGGCCTGCAAAGGCCGAACGATTCCGAAATGACGGTCTTGAAGAAAGATGAACTATCATTGGCAGACTGCTAATGTTTACAACAGAGTGAAAGACAGTTGTGATCAAGTGACAATAGTAATTACTATGATGGCATAGGATCAAAATTCAGAGTAGTGGCTCGTGCACTACTTGGGGAGAACATTTACGGGGATATCACCCAGCTCAGTAAATGGTCGGGTGATAAGGTTTTAGATGACACCATTCTTTATAGAGATCAGCAAGTACGGCCCACTTTTTTTCACAGCTCGAAATTACGTGAAGATGTTATCAGCATGAGTGGATAAAGCAGTAAGTCAATATGGTTACCTTGGTGACTGTTCCAGATCATGCACCCGTGTTTTTTGTGCGACCGGCGATTCAAGAGTAAGGAGATAAAGGAGCATTACGAGAAATTACATGTGTGAAGCACAACGTGGAGCCGGTACTGTGGAGCCTGTACTGCAACTAAAACTACATAGTGTCCGGTTGATTTCATGCACTGAAGCCACTGTATATACCCATGAAGACTCCCAGATCATGATGGCGAAAGCAGGTCTGGACCTAGCTATTCCGATGGAAGAGGAAAAGCGAACTTCCATCCATTTTTCCCAAGAGTCCCTCTCCCCATGCCTGCTTCCCGCTTTACAGCCTGCCTCAGAAGAGCAGAGAAACTCCGGCACTTTCTGGGAGTCGAGGACAAAAGGTTGTCAACCCTCAACATCAACGGCCCCATGTCCTCAAGACGACACCCCTCTATACGACGAACTAATAGCAGACTCTCTGCCACGTTTTCGGTTTGAACCCCTTCCCATTCAGGATACAGACCCTTCAGTCCCTACCCCACCAGTGCCTCTACCGGCAAGGGACCAACAGGCAGCCAGCCCGGAAAACGCGCGGGGAAAGGCAATGTCTGTATCGAAGGATGGACGGATGCCACTTCTAGTAGCAGCCCCCCCTCCCCTCCGCCTCTGGGAATGCCACGGCCAGGTGGCTCTTCCCGGGGACGTCAGTTGGCCGCCGGAGGGATCAGCGACTGTGACCCCGGACTTTAAATTGCTCCACGTGTCTCGACAAGCAGGGGTTCGACCGACGAACAGGAGGGATATGTTGGACAGGTTTGGATTTCTGGCCCTGCCTGGTATGGCATATCCAACGGCAACCACGAATCTACAAAAGTCCAGGGACTTGACCGCAACCGTACGCAGCGGAGGGCAGTGCCGCGGACGCGGATTCACTTGAGCTACTCAACGCCTTGCTCCACATTCCAAGGCATCAGGGACTCTTCCAAAACATCGCCGATATCCTTCAGGATATTCCTCTAAGGATTTCAAAATAAGAGCTGCAAAGAAATCAAAACCATCCCTGAAATGAACTATCACCTCCTTGACTAAAATCAGACAAGCAAACGGATAACCGGAAGGAAATGACAAGACTGAGAATAAAATCTGGGGAAAAAAGGCATACAAAGAGTATTGAGACCAAAATGAGACCAGGTCCAAAGTCAGAGAGACACAGGTCCATTAGTCTGTCGCGGTGACACAAAGGGCTGTACAGACTAAAAGAAAGAACCAAGGACATACTGAGAAAGACAATATTCTGTTTCAAATCCAAGCGAACTGAAATTGACATGGGAGTACAGCCGTGCACAGTTTTCACATGTTCACATCGGAATACAATGTTGACTATTCCAGAGTGAAGGTGTGTAACTGAAGTCAACTATATAACGTTTGGCAGACACACTTTGTTTTCCACCAAAGAATTCGCAAATCAATCAGTAAAGTCACAATTTAAATATCGTTTGAAATTGACATTATTGTGTGGCACATTCTACACGAAAACTATTTTAAGCCTGTGTCGTTTATTTCATACCTCATCCCAAACCATCATCATGTTAGTTTTTTTCCGATCTTGCCTTATTCAAGCAATGAGATCTCCAGTTCGTGATGGATATATTAGCCAATGCATTCACTTATGTCGACTTGACCATTACTGTAACGAGGACAGAGGTCATGTGTTGGAATGTCATCACGTCATCCTCTGTCTCCATCCACTGCTCCACACTTGAGGCTGTCAACAGCTCCACACTTGAGGCTGTCAACAGCTCCACACTTGAGGCTGTCAACAGCTCCACACTTGAGGCTGTCAACAGCTTCAAACACTTGAGGCTGTCAACAGCTTCACACTTGAGGCTGTCAACAGTTTCAAACACTTGGGCTTTGTCATCCCCAGCAACGTGTACACCTCAGTGAGGAGATCAATAACACAAATGGGATTGTTGTCACTGTCATGAGAAAGCTGAACGAGGGAGTTTGAAAGAATAAGAATATCACAGGAAACACTGAACTCAAAGTTTACCATACGTGCGTGCTCAACATTCTGCTGTGTGAAAGCGAGGCGTGCACATTAAACTCCAAACGACGAGAGAAGCCGAACCCTTTCCGTCTGTGCTGCCTCACATTGTTGTCCTGGGTATATCATGGCAAAAGTAGCATACAAACACTGAGGAATTGAAGAGGACCAGGTCCACAGGCTCCGATGTCAGTTCTCAGCCAGCGACGTCTCAGATGGCTGAGCGCCAAGTGCGTGGTGCGCACGGGACCTCGGTCTATCGTCTCATCCGAAAGACAAGTCTAAAAGTCTTTCGGAAGGAATTTTCTTTTCTTTTTTTTAAAGATCATCTCTTCAGCCAACGTAAAACTGTGACTCATGCTATCGGACGCCCATGCCTCTGCTGTAGAGACACATGCACAAGAAACGTGGGCTCTGTGTTACTGACATTAAAACAAAGAGCAAAGCATCGCAAACGAAAGCTCTCACAGAACACAGACTGTGAAAGAGGGGCTCAGGCGAACCGTGGAAAAATAAAAAGAACCACACACACTCGTGGAGAACAGGCAGGACGTGATCCTGCTGAACCAACTCCATCAGCTTTTCGATGAGAGGTTCGCAACAGAGCCTGCCGTTCCAGGATTGATTGGACTGTTAAGCTATCCCCTACACTGCTCAACCACCACGGTGTGAACACAAACAGGTGAAAATCCCTTGTATGAGACAGACAGAGACCACCCACAAAATAGCACTTGTCTTGCTCATTGCCATTTTGTTAGGTCGCTACTCTGTGCCTTTCCACGCCACTTTCATATTCCATTCTTCTTTTTCTTCTCGTTCGTCAACATACTGCTCTTCCCATACACTTTTTTCTGTTGAAAAGCTCAGAAGACGTCAAAAGCGTAACAAGAAGAGAATGTCGTTTTAGTGTCACTGCACTAAATATTTTGAACTTTTTACCAACCAGTCTTCATATCACTCTGGCTCAGTTTCAATATATTGTTATATATATATATATATATATATATATATATATATATATATATATATATATTGTTATAGCCAGGCATTTGCTCTGTGTGTGTGTGTATGTGTGTGTGTGAGCGCGCGCGCCTGTATGTGTGTATGTGAGTCTCGGGTTTGACTCCGACCCCCCCCCCCCCGGCCCCCCCACCCCCTCCCCCCCCAAAAAAAAAGGATTATGTGGTGGACATGTTGTTTGTTTGAAGCGTTCAATGAGAAATAGAACATTCCCTGCAATGTCAGAAAGAAGTAGTACCACCACCACCAACAACAACAATAGTAGATGCAGTAGTAGTAATGATACTAACAGTAGTAGTAGAAGTAGCAGTAGTACATATTTATATAAACAAAAATGTCTCGCTGGTTGTGGGAATATGACACAATCCACTGAAGCCTCTCTTTCAAGTTCTCATGCTAAACAAAAATAAAATACAATTCAAAAAAAAATAATAATAAAGAAAAAGAGCTCTCTCTTTTTTCTTTTTTTTTCCCTTTTTTTTTTCTTTTTTTTTCTTTTTTTTTTTAACTCACTTGTGTAAACAAAGTGAGTCTATGTTTTAACCTGGTGTTCGGTTGTCTGTGTGTGTGTGTGTCTGTGTGTCCATGGTAAACTTTAACATTGACATTTTATCTGCAAATACGTTGACACCAAATTAGGCATAAAAATAGGAAAAATTCAGTTCTTTCCAGTCATCTTGTTTAAAACAATATTGCACCTCTGGGATGGACACCAAAAAAATTTAAAAAGAAGCCAAATTATATGCAAACTGCATTTACTGTTATATTTATATTTTTTGTATTCTCTAAACTCTGGGATGGGCACAAAAAATAATTTAAAAAAAGAAGCCAAATTATATGCAAACTGCATTTACTGTTATATTTATATTTTTTGTATTCTCTAAACTTGGCACTTTGATCTGATATTCTGACACAACAACAAGAGCAGTCATTATTATCATTTTTTTGTTCAAACAGGAACTTCTTTTGCTAAGCATTGAAGTTTTATTTATTTTGCAAACGTTTTGGTGCAGATAGTAAAAAAGGGAAAATAATCTGTAATTAATGCTAGGGGACTTAATTTGTTTTAAACTGATCTTTCTCATCTGAAACATTACATTTTGAAATTATACTCAATACATAAAAAGCTTATGGGTTTTATTCTCAGTGTACAGGGCTTTCACTATGTTCATTCGCCCAAGTGGTCTTTTTCGGAAAATACTAAAATCAATACGACGAGTGGACTTTACAGATCTATTGGCTGAGCCCTGAAAGTCATGGGCAAAAATCAATTGCGTACACATATTTATACACATTCAAAGCGCGTGCTCATATTCTTCGCGAACGCTAACGACGCCATTTTGTTTCAAGTTGTTGACCTGCCCGTTCAATCCTATATTCAATCGACAATACACGATAACATGTGATGGAAAGTTGGAGAAGGAGACCATTAAATATTTATTCAGAGAAAGATTTGTGAACGCCTCATCACTTACTGGATTATACCCTAAACTGCCATAAAAATATCCACAGAATCAGTTGGAATTTACAGTTAAAAATTGTAAACCATGCGAGTTAATACCCTTGAATTGATCACGATGAAACGAAAAAATTTCCAGTCTTGACTTTTCTCAAAATGAAGTCCTTTTCACTTATTACGACGTTTAGAAGTACTTGTACTTGGCTCTACATGTTATTAGTTTAACAAAATACTAAATTTTCATATCAACTTTAAAACTATAAAACTAGAATGAACATAAAAGAGAAATTGAATCGACCGTGGCGTACTACATTCCCGGCGGGTGTAACTAAACTTGTACATCTATCTAGATCTAGAGAAAACGGCTAAATGTTGCAGTGTGATTGCCCTTAAAGATTTTTTGAATGCCCAAGATACACCAGAATAATATGATTTAAACAGCGTTCTCACTGCGAATACCGCAATTGATTTATCGCCCTTTAAAAAAGCATGTTCAAATATTAAATTTTAGAACGTCAGTTAAGGAGCCACGATAGTGTAATGGGTAAGAGTTTCTTCTCACCCGAACACGCGGGGTTCGAATCCGGTTAGGACTTTTTTTTTTCTTTTCTTTTTTTTCTTTTTTTTTTTTTAATCCGAAGCTTTATAATAACAAATACAGAACACATTTTCACGATTAGATTTTTTTTTTTTTAAGTGTATCACAAGTGAGTCTTGAAGGCCTTGCCTCTCTTGTTTTATGTTTTATGTGCAGAAGAGGTGGTTAGAATATTGTTTGATCTGCCGCATGACAAGGAATTCATAAAGTAGTAGAAAACAAAAGTATTGTTGTTCATCAACCGAAGTGATTCTGATTATCCTGATGAAATTATTCCCTCAAAAGTACAGTGTCAGCTAGGGGTTGGGGTGGTCGTATACGAAGTGGGTGTAGAAAACAACAACAATATTTTAGTTTGAAACCTTCTTTCCGGAATTTCAATCCCGATGGAACCCCCAGAAGAAGGCTTCAAGCCGAAAGTGTGCGTGCGTGCGTGCGTGCGTGCGTGCGTGCGTGTGTGTGTGTGTGTGTGTGTGTGTGTGTGTGTGTGTGTCTGTCTGCGTGTAGACAGAGAGATAGATAGTGTGTGTGTGTGTGTGTGAATGTGTGTGTGTGTGTGTGTGTAGAACGGCATAATTATAGTGGAGAACAACATAACTGCACTTGGATGTTTGTCCAATGCATTTACAGAAAATGTCAGTACCATTTCCACCCATGAAATACGAAGACTTGATGTCTGTTTTACATTTTTAGTTCTTGTTTTTTTCTGTAAAAAAAAAAAAAAAAAAAAAAAACAAAAAAAAACCTTTATCTTCCAACGGTTGTGAAACATCTGTTCCTGTCAACATTGAACATAATTGTAATTATGTCTTCTTGTAACTTCCCCTCAGAAAAACGTACACATTTGTATACATATACATTTGAGCAATATTTCAGTTTTGTAAATTTGTTTTAGGAGACTGGTGCTCGGTGAGTTAATTCTGATCAAAGTTGGAGACGTAGGCGAAAAAAACCCAACTAACTATAGAAAATATTGTCGTATGAGGCAATATCAAATTATGAAAAAAAACCTCCTTTTTTTCTTCTTTTTTTTATTGACAACCTTTTCAGCAAAATTACGAATCGATTATGTTCTGATTGGGTCAGACGGTCTTCAGGTATGCTTGATGTCATTTGAAATTTCACTGCGCTCTCTTTCCACCCAATGTCGCGGAGTCATCGTGTCTGCCACAGCGGATCCAGCTCAGAAACTCCCTTCTGAATCTGGTTCCAGTGAAGCAGTAGAGGAGGAAATTGACAGCGCTGTTGGTGTACCACAGAAAGAAGGTGACAGCGTACACCAACTTCCCCTTGGCGTACAACCTGGAGGTTTCCTCTTTGAAAACCTCCGCGTAGTGCTCCCAGACAAGATAAACACACACGGGCAGCGTGAGAACGAGAAACGTCGATGACAAAGCTAGAATCATAACTGTCGTTCTGGAAGCTGTTTTTCTGCGATTGGTAACGTTCTGTTGTGTGCTGGAGTTCGCCACGGCTTGAACAGATACAGAAGCAGTGGACGTAGCCTTAAACAGAGCCGTGGATAGTACGATGTCACACACTGCAAGACACATGGCGGGAATCAGAGAGGATATACACATGTCCACCCATCTCCAGACTACCGTGAATTCTTCGTACCCTGCCAGTACACAAGTACAGTGGTTGTGCTTTGCTACATCCATTCCTATCACCCAGTGGAACTGGATGGCACAAGCGATACAGATGACATTAACCACGACCACCCAAGTTCTTTTCAAGGAGCACATTATCTTGATCTTGTGCGGCCATTTGATGGCCAGGGTTCGTTGCACGGTCACACAAGTAAGAAGCCATGCCGAAGCCGTACCAGAGGAATAAATCATCCAGATAAGAACCTTGCACGTGACTGTATGCAGGTCCCGCAACTCCACGCCGAAGAAGTTGTACACCCCGTGGCGTAACGCGCCAGTATATAGCAGGACCAAATCAGACGCGGCAAGGGCGATCAGTATGGCTTGCTGTGAAGAGTTATGGTCCTTCATACGAACCATGACAAAGATGGTGGCAACATTCCCGAAGCCTCCCAGCAGGAGAACACATGGCGGCCACACTTTCCACAGAATGATGGCTGCCTGCAGCTCTGGGAAGATGACTCGATCTGCAGAGGTTGTGAAGCTGTTGGTGTTTCCCATGCCGTGATTGTCTTCGGTGACGTTGGTCATGCTTATTCCTTCGTTGCCTTCTGCTCTTTGGTGACACCTATTCCGCTGTTAAGAAGTACATTTTCATCGTTACAAAAAGCATTATGCAAGGCATAGAGGTAAAAACATAGCCTTACCTTAAGTCATGTGTTTTGTTTTTTTGTTGTTGCTGTTGTTGTTTGTTCGTTTTTTTGTTGTTGTTGTTTTTGTTGTGTGTTTTTTGTTTGTTTGTTTGTTTTGGTTTTTTTTTGCTGGTGTTGATGTTTATAGGGTGGGGATATGTTAATTACACATTGCATGAAGTGTCTTAGACAGATTGCACGTATATATACATGCATCCATACATATATACATATATCTTATTATATTTTCTCCTTAACTGTGATCACAGACACACAATATATATACACAGAGAGAAAGATATATATATATATATGTGTGTGTGTGTGTGTGTGTGTGTGTGTGTGTGTGTGTGTGTGACATGAATGAATAGATAAATGATTTTTTTTCTGAGCGTAACAGAGTTAGCATGCAATGTTTTCTTTTTATCCAGCTCTCGAAAGGGAAAATGGAAAGAGAGAGAGAGAGAAGAAGAAGAAGAAAGTGTCGTCCCTCAGGATTTATTATGCAAGATGCCAGAACAGTTTCCTTGTTCTGAAACAAGGTAATCAGTGTTGATACAACTACAGTTGTTTTGCAAAAAATAAATAAATAAAATCCGGGTATAGTTGTGGGCGTGGGGGGGGGGTATCTTCGCCTAAGATTTTCTCTCCAAAGTCCCAAAGTAATTCGGATGAGACGATAAGCCGAAGTCCCGTGTGCAGCATGCACTTAGCGCACGTAAAAGAACCCACGGCAACAAAAGGGTTGTTCCTGGCAAAATTTTGTAGAAAAATCCACTTCGATGGAAAAAAAACAAATAAAACTGCACGCAGGAAAAAATACAACAATAAAAAATGGGTGGCGCTGTAGTGTAGCGACGTGCTCTCCCTGGGAGAGCAGCCCGAATTTCACAAAGAGAAATCTGTTGTAATGAAAAGAAATACAAATACAAATACAAATACCCTGGCGCAACGTGTGAAGGATTCCCAGCGCGGCTTCGGGTCAGGAAGATCTGCAGTGAACATGAGCAAAGAAGACCCGTGTACTCTGCATTTTTCGACCTCATCAGGACCTTCGATATTCTCATCAGAAGTTAGTTTTAAAGCGTATAGAAACAAAATAACCTGTTTCTTCGACAATGTCAGCAAAAGTGTTACGTTAAAGCGTCTAGAAAAAATAGCTTTTTTCTTCGACATTATCAGCAACATCAGCAGAAGCGACATGTGAAAGCGTCTAGAAATAAATAGCCTGTCGACAGCAGTGTGTAATGTTAAGGCGTCTGAAAAAAACATGCCTTTTTCTTCGACATTGTCTTCAGAATTGCAATGTTAAAGCGTCTATAAAAATAGCTTTTTTTCTTCGACATATCAGCATTATCAGCAGAACTGTAATGCTAAAGCGTCTAGAAAAAATGCCTATTTCTTCGATACTGTCAGCAGAAGTGTAATGTTAAAGTGTCTGGAAAATATGCCTATTTCTTCGATATTGTCAGCAGAAGTGTAATGTTAAAGTGTCTGGAAAAAAATACATGTTTCTTTGATATTGTCACCCAGAAGTGCAATGTTAAAGCGTCGTGAAAAATAGCCTGCGTCTTCGACATTATCAGCAGAAGTGCAATGTTAAAACGTTGTGAAAAATAGCCTGTGTCTTCGACATTATCAGCAGAAGTGTAAGGTTGAAGCGTCTAGGAAAAATAGACGTTCCATTGACATTGTCGCCAGAAGTGCAATGTTAAAACGTCCACAAAAAAGGACAACTTCTTCGATATTGTCAGCAGAAGTATAGCGTTAAAGCGTCTACTGAGAAAAATATAGCCAGATTCTTCGACATTGTCATCAGAAGTGCAATGTTAAAGCGTCCAGAAAAAAATGCCTGTTTCTTGGACATTGTCGACAGAAGTGTAATGTTAAAGTGTCGAGAGAAAGAAACAGCCTGTTTCTTGGACATTGTCGACAGAAGTGTAATGTTAAAGTGTCGAGAGAAAGAAACAGCCTGTTTCTTCGACATTGTCGACAGAAGTGTAATGTTAAAGTGTCGAGAGAAAGAAACAGCCTGTTTCTTGGACATTGTCGACAGAAGTGTAATGTTAAAGCGTCTTTAAAAAAAGCCTGTTTCAGCAGAAGTGTGATGTAAAAGCGTTAAGAAAATATAGCCTGTTACATCGACATTGTCAGCAGCAGTGTAATGTTAAAATGTCTAGAAAAAATAGGCTGTTTCCCCAAACTGCTGAATACGATCTTATCCTTTCACAGCAGCATGAAGGGCACAGTCTACTTCTGCAGATAACTGTCATATTCTTTCAGCATTGAAAGGCAGAATAATGTTTTAATTCAACTAACAAATTGTACCGTATCTTCTTGTCACTGATCCTGCTCCACGCTGTTGGCACATCATTAGCAGTATATTTTCAGTTTCGTATTTCTGCTTGCAAAAATCACAAGCAGCTGCATGCTCATAAGAGATTTGTTGTTAGCCTAGGCTGCAACACTATCTCCCACAAGCAAAGCGGCTTATATTGCTTCAGCAGTGACTTTGACACGGGGCAGGGATGGGGGCGGTGAGGGGGGAGGGGGGGGGGGTAAAAAATGACGGAGCTCATAAAGCAGGATAATTATGCTCCACCTTCCATCCCTTTCGACGGGTCCACTCCTGAAGGTGTTGACAGCTCCATACACATTAGAAAAGGCGTATTTTAATGAGTGTGAGGAAGAGACACATACCTAAAGACCGTCACCAGAAACTGTCGCTGTGGCGAAGTGGTTTCTGTTAGGGATTGACGAACGAGAAGACGCAGGTTCGAGACTCATTGTGTTGGGATTTTTCTGCCTGTGGCCATCTCCAAACTGAAAACGTTGGGCGTGCTCTGAAATAAAAGTGGTAGTCTGAGACCACACAATCGAGGGAATTCATTACGTAGAATACGTCTTTGAGAGTGTCACTCAGATTTCCCGATAAGCACTGCAGGTGTCTGTATCTCTTGGGGGTGACCGACGCCAGAATTTAGTGGGGACAGATAGCGCAGAGCACACTCCTATCATGTGGTCACAAAGCTAAACGCCCACACATCGTAACCATCTTCATCATCATCCACCTACATTTGATATACAACGCCCACACATCGTAACCATCTTCATCATCATCCACCTAGACATACAGAAAAAAAAAAGTCCGGACTTCTATAGCTGATCATGACCTAGCCTCACACGAGCAGAGGAGAAAACGATGCACACAGCTGATGTAGAAAGGCACAGGCTATTGCCGATCTAGCTCCATCGATTTTTTTCCAACACGAGGTCTGCAGCAGAGACTGCATGCTTGCTGCACCAGGCGTGGACTGTTCAGTTGATTATTGCACACTGCGATGTTCAAGCTGCATAAACCAAACAGGTGCAGTCGTTTGTTTTGCGACAGAAGACAAGACAAGACACAGACAGACAGAGTCTGCTGATACAGTTCATTGTACACCAATCCTCAAAGGTGTCTGATAAGTACGGATCCCACCCAATACATTTCTGTCCCAACTTTATCGACTGCAGTACTTCTTTAAAAAAGAACAAAGAAATTACATATATATATATATATATATATATATATATATATTACAACAAACAAAGAACAAATAAATTATATATATATATATATATATATATATATATATATATATATATATATATATATATATATATATATAAAGAACAAACAAAACGCTAGCGAACCAAGCTGTGGCTGAGTGATCAGCCTCGTGGAATGACGAACACGAGAAAGCGGGTTGGAGCGCTTCAGCAGAGATGAGTTAGTTGAGCTTCAGCAGCGATGAGTTAGTTGAGCTTCAGCAGCGATGAGTTAGTTGAGCTTCAGCAGCGATGAGTTAGTTTGTTGTTATTGTTGATGAATCCTTCTTATTCTTTTGGGCCCGTGGCCGTACCTACCCGTAGCTGGGTGTGCGATCAGCCTGAATGGGAAGACTGGGACCACACCAAATTCCCTGACCAACACTGAGTGTGCCTGTATTTCTCAGGCCTGGTTGACGCAGGAATAGTTACACATGGAAGCGTAGACCACTACCTTGTCACTATTACACATGGAAGCGTAGACCGCAACCTTGTCACTATTACACATGGAAGCGTAGACCACAACCTTGTCACTATTACACATGGAAGCGTAGACCACAACCTTGTCACTATTACACATGGAAGCGTAGACCACAACCTTGTCACTATTACACATGGAAGCGTAGACCACAACCTTGTCACTATTACACATGGAAGCGTAGACCGCAACCTTGTCACTATTACACATGGAAGCGTAGACCACAACCTTGTCACTATTACACATGGAAGCGTAGACCACAACCTTGTCACTAAGTCCTAAACCTAAAAATGGAATTTCGTAGCTGCATCGCCAACATCCTCTCATACTTATTCGTCATCGATATACAAAAAAGTCGTCTTTTTCAAGCCCTGCTCTCATGGTGACTTTAGTTTTGATCCCTCGCCACTTCACTTCACCTCCGAGCTTTCAGGTGAGTTCCTATCGAGGTCTTTAGTGTCGGCAGTCATGGTGGGACTGTTTTTTGGTTTTTTTGTTTGTTTTTTGTTGTTGTTGTTGTTGTTGTTGTTGTTTTTTGGGGGGTGAGGGGGGAGGGGGGGGAATGCAGTGGCAGTCTCCAGTGTAGTGTGGGCCCTCGCGCAGTCTGGATCCGCGACTTCGGGATTATTGTCGTCAACAAGGGCTTCGTAGGTGGTGTCCTGCATTTGTCGAATTAGAAGAACAGGCAAGAATGACCATCACTGAATTGACTTGGCAGCTGTTCAGGGACTCCTCTGGTGTGTGGCCTTCTGGCGACCTATCATCGACAGATCCTTGAGGATAACCGTCGCTGAGACTACCTCAGACGAACCTGGGTGTGGCCGTGTATGGGGTGAGAGTCTGAAAGAGCGGCGTGGGAGTAATGCCACTGACACAATGTAGATGAATGTGCGAAAAAAAAAAAAAGAAATAAAGAAAAAAAAAACCGTCTGTATTTGAAAAATAAAACACTTTCTTCAGTTCAGTCTTGGACTCACAGCGAAAGTTTCAGTTTCAGTAGCTCAAGGAGGCGTCACTGCGTTCGGACAAATCCATATACGCTACACCACATCTGCCAAGCAGATGCCTGACCAGCAGCGTAACCCAACAGTCACAGCGAAAATAAATGAATAATCAAAAAACACTCTGAAAACTTTGTTGTTGTTGTTTGTTGGTTGGTTGTTGTTTTTTGTTGTTGTTTATTTTGTTTTTGGTGGGTTTTTTGTTTGTTTGTTTTGGGGTTTATTTGTTTGGGTTTTTTTGTTTGTTTTTTTTAGTTTTCCTTAATTGAGACCATATGTGCGTTGTCGTTTGTGTTTTGTTTTGTTTTTTGTTGTTGTTGTTGGTTTTTTTTTTGGTTTTTTGGTTGTTGTTGTTGTTGTTTGGGGTTTTTTTTTGGGGGGGGTTGTTTGGTTTTTTTGCTGTTGTTGTTGTTGTTGTTGTTTTTGGGGGGAGGGGGGTTGGGGGTGTGCCACTTGGCCATGACAAACTGAATGGCAGGACTGGCAGTGCACTGTCCACAAACAAACTCTTTCTGTTCCTGTTTCCCCCAAAGGATCACTCGATGAGTGCGGCACATGACACCTGTTTTACACCACTGCACCCGATGAGCTACGAAGATACCAGCACGTAACTACATAAGTGAAAGGCTTTTTAAATTGTTTTAGAATTTGTTGTGTTGATGAGATTTCGTTTTCGTTTTTCTTCTAGTTTCTTTCAATGCGGTTTTGGGGTACGTTTTTCTCCCGAGTGTCATTTTAAAACATGCTAATCCCTTTGTCATTATACCACTTGGGTTTGTTCCTAAAAGGGGTACCGCTAAAGCTTGTTGTGGTCATTTAATTAATAACAATGTATTTGAGATTCAGAGCTATATGTCTTGCTCACTGATACGAACCCAAACAACATGATCAGTATCACGGTTGAACGGAGGCTGTTAAATACTGTCATCTCTCTCTCTCTCTCTCTCTCTCTCTCTCTCTCTCTCTCTCTCTCTCTTTGTGTGTGTGTGTGTGTGTGTGTGTGTCTTTCGGTTTCTGCCTCTGTCTCTGTCTCTATCTCACACACACACACACACACACACACACACACACACACACACACACACACACACACATATATATATATATATATATATATACATATGTGAATGCCTACATACATTTACATATACATATATCACTTGACTCTCCTTTTATATATCTTTCTCCTGACACTTCGTCGATATCATCCCTTGAAAGTTATCGACGTCGTAAATTAAATATTAAATGCTTCACACACACACACACACACACACACACACACACACACACACACACACACACAACACAACACACACACACACTCCTGAGGAGTGTGTGTGTGTGTTGTGCGTGCGTGCGTGTGTGTGTGTGTGAAGCATTTAATGTTCGTAAGTGTGTGTGTGTGTGTCAGTTGTTGGAATACCTGCATGAGGTATGTAAATTTCGCAGCTCTGTAAACTATGGGGTGGGTAGGCCATACTGCGAACGATCCAGTGGAAGCTGTCAGCCCAGTGTGTGTATTCTACAGACAACAGGTTGAACGGTCGTCAAAGGTAGCTCTCCTGTATTTGATGGCTTTCTCCGATTGGTTGCACCAGGAACAGTTCATCTGCTCCTCCTTCTCAGTGTTTTTTCAACGGATGAAATACCAGGGGTGCCAGACGGTAAATGCGAAAGGGCAAGTCTAATTGCGGATGATGGGTATAGGTACATGTGGACATTCAAAACAGATGCAGGTCTTGAACTACGTGAGTATTTGATCTTCTGCATGCGTATACACACGAATGGAGTTTCAGGCACTTGCAGGTAGGTCTGTTGACCTGGGAGATCGGGAAAAAAATCTCCACCCTTTACCCACCAGGATCCGTGACCTGGAATCGAACACAGGACCCTCAGATTGAAAGTCCCAACGCTTCAACCACTCCGCTGTGGCGCCCGTCATCAGAACGTCCAACGCACAGTGCAGTCTCACACCTGAACGTTGACATAGATGTGCTGTCCATTGATTACCGCGGCGACAACAGCATCAGCTTACTGCCCGCACACAGGCTGGCGGAAGTGTTAGAGACGACTGACTTGCACGAACAAAAAAAACACGCTGGTTGAGGAGACTTGACGTGTGTATGCCGCACATGTTGCCCAAGTTTCTTTTTGGTACCAGCCGTCGTGGCGAATTGGCTAGCGTCCCGGACTGACGGCTGGGAGGACGCGGGTTCAAATCCCAGCGGAGGTGGGTTTTTCGGACCGTAGCCGGCTCCTACCCAGAGTTGTGTGTGCTATGGGCTTAAATGGGAAGAGTGGGACCAAGCAGTCCAGTATCATCCACTTCACGGATGTGTCTTTGGGTGTGTTGCTCTATTGTCCTGACCAACACTGCAAGTGTCTGTATCTCTCGAGCTTGATTGACGCCGGGATATCATTATGACAGGAAGTGTAGCGCACAGCCTTGTCACTTTGTCCCAAACCTGAATGGACCTCCATAGCAGCATGGTCATCGGCATCCTCCTCCTTCTTCATCGTCATCCTCCTCCTTCTTCATCGTCATCATCCTCCTTCTTCATCGTCATCCTCCTCCTTCATCGTCATCCTCCTCCTTCTTCATCGTCATCATCCTCCTTCTTCATCGTCATCCTCCTCCCTCTTCATCGTCATCATCCTCCTTCTTCATCGTCATCATCCTCCTTCTTCATCGACATCCTCCTCCCTCTTCATCGTCATCCTCCTCCTTCTTCATCGTCATCATCCTCCTTCTTCATCGTCATCCTCCTTCTTCATCGTCATCATCCTCCTTCTTCATCGTCATCCTCCTCCTTCTTCATCGTCAATGTAAAAAGAAGCTCAAGAAACCCTTCCACTTGCGCTTGGGGTGAGTCTTTGTCAAGTCTTCAGTGTGGGATTATTGAGGTTGCCCTTTTGGGACTGTGGTGTCTCGATCTGGTGTTGATTTTCTGTCTTCGTGATTGAATTCCTTAAATGATTTGATTTTACTCAGCATACGGATCCCGAGAATATGTTTGACGTTGTACCAAGATATAACCCACAAGATGTCTTTGTATTGAAAGTAATCATAGCACATTATATACATACCCCAAAGAGAACGATCAGACAAAAATCTGGTATTAGAAAACTATCACGTGCCCGACGATAGAAACAGAGTCACAGCTTTTTCTCTTTGTCGTTGGTTTTGTTTTTGTTTTGTTGTTTTTTTGCTTGTTTGTTTTCGTTTTTTTCAAAATGATGGGGGGGAAACAACATCCGTTCGTCGGTGTCTGAAAGTGTACACCCTACAACACAGTGACAAAGCTAGCTCACAAATCAAACAATCGAAAACATACTTTTGTTGAACAAGCCCAACGCAGACAGCTCTGGGACAGACTCTGTCAACCTGCCGAGACCACAAGGCATCCAACTGGTTTCCAGGAAGATATCTTATGTGTGGTGTTGTGTGGTGTTGTGTGGTGTTGTGGTGTTGTGTGGTGTTCTACTGACTTATTCTGCATTGTATCGTATTGTATTGCATTGCATTGTATTGTATTACCTTTTGCCACAACAGATTTATTTGTGTAAAATCTGGGCTGCTCTCCTCGGAGAAATATTTTCACTTGATGGTGCCAACCTTATATTGATGCGATACCTTTCTTATTTTGGATGCAGTTGTGTACACCAATTCCTACAGCTTCGCAGTTCTCTCTTGCAGAACGAAATACAGGCTTTGTGTTCTTCTTCCTAACACACATTAAGAGTTAAAATTCCAACAGCCTTTCACGGTCATTGGAGCAGTGAATATCCAGTATATCTACGCTGACATGGATTACAAGATATTCAACGTGAGTATTTGATCTTCTGCATGCGTATACACACGAATGGAGTTTCAGGCACTTGCAGGTAGGTCTGTTGACCTGGGAGATCGGAAAAAAAATCTCCACCCTTTACCCACTAGGATCCGTGACCTGGAATCGAACACAGGACCCTCAGATTGAAAGTCCCGACGCTTTAACCACTCGGCTGTGGCGCCCGTCATCAGAACGTCCACAGCACAGCACAGTGTCACACCTGAACGTTGACATAGATGTGCTGTCCATTGATTACCGCGGCGACAACAGCATCAGCTTACTGCCCGCACACAGGCTGGCGGAAGTGTTAGAGACGACTGACGTGCACGAACCAAAAAACACGCTGGTTGAGGAGACTTGACGTGTGTATGCCGCACATGTTACTCAAGTTTCTTTTTGGTACCAGCTGTCGTGGCGAATTGGCTAGCGTCGCGGACTGACGGCTGGGAGGAAGCGGGTTCAAATCCCAGCGGAGGTGGGTTTTTCGGACCGTAGCCGGCTCCTACCCAGAGTTGTGTGTGCTATGGGCTTAAATGGGAAGAGTGGGACCAAGCAGTCCAGTATCATCCACTTCACGGATGTGTCTTTGGGTGTGTTGCTCTATTGTCCTGACCAACACTGCAAGTGTCTGTATCTCTCGAGCTTGATTGACGCCGGGATATCATTATGACAGGAAGTGTAGCGCACAGCCTTGTCACTTTGTCCCAAACCTGAATGGACCTCCATAGCAGCATGGTCATCGTCATCCTCCTCCTTCTTCATCATCATCCTCCTCCTTCTTCATCGTCATCCTCCTCCTTCTTCAT
>NC_134882.1:54690999-54698499 GCF_041734735.1 Babylonia areolata | reverse complement strand
ATTTGATTTCCCGTTATCTAAAAACAGATTTGTTTATGTATTTGTTATGCAATAGTTCTGTAAAACAATGCTGCAAGAGTGATCTTCAACACACACACACACACACACACACACACACACACACACACACACACACACACACTAGCACGCACGCACACACACTCACTCACACGCTCACTCCCTCACTCACTGTGTGTGTGTGTGTGTGTGTGTGTGTGTGTGTGTGTGTGTGTGTGTGTGTGTGGTTGTTGTTTTTGTTTTGATTTATGCATATTTTTTTCCTCTGTTGTGTATCGTTACTAACACCATGCTTTCGTTTTATTAAATATTGTGTAGTGTAGACCATATTCAGGGCGGGGACTGGATGTAAAAAAAGCACACCAGTGCTTATCCATTATCCTCGAAATAAAGAATTTGTCTTGTCTTGTCTTGTCACACACAAACAAGAACTAATCAGAGAGAGAGAGCCCACTCCCCACCACCCATTCCTCCCCATCCCATCCCCCTCTAAAACATATCTGTCTACTCAAGATGACAGTTTGTAAATATAATTTTTTTTTTAAAGATCAGACCAAAAACAGTCAGTGTACACATAACAGCCAGAAACACCAGGAGAGGAAGAAGAAAGAACCGGCCAGTCAAGTATTCATGCTTCCTCCACCTTTTCTGTCACCCAGGGTCACGCGAAGAAATCAGCACCGAAACAACACCACTGCACGAATCGTACATCACTGATCGAAAACGTGCTGGAAAGAAACGCCGACCATGAGCAAAGGAAAAGGAAAAGCAACATCGAAAGAGCCCCACGCTCGTTCACAGTTCTACCTGCCCGTCGCAGAGGAATACGAAGATGTGGACGACGAGGAAGCATCGCCCCCTCGCCCTTCAACAAGCAAGCACTCTCTACACCGATCGTCCGCTCAAAGTCTCTCCATGGACGCCGCCTCTGGCGTGTCCCCAAAGCCAGCGATATCCCCCAAACCCAAACACAGCAAGAGTTTTGACACAGCAGCGGCTTCATCATCATCATCACCATCACCTGGCCTGGGTTCCAGCTGGTGCGATGTGTCTGGTGTGACCATGAGACATGGCAGGACACCCGGACCAGGGGAGACCACCACAGGGGAGGTAGAGATGCGGCGAAGACACACGTTTCCCGAGCAAATGGACGGTACGGATCAGCAGGGCATGTCGGGGGATAGTGACGAAGATATGCGCGAGTCGTTTTCCAGAGCCAGCCTCGAAGATTACCCCGAGGAATCCGAGCAAATCTTGAAAAAGCGCAAGATCATGTTGAAATCCCTGCACAGCTACTTCAAAAAGCTGGTGGAAAACATGTTTCCCAAACCATCGGAAGTTAAAGAAGTCAAACAAGCGAAGCCTAGCAGACGAAACGGTAAATTCTTTCACAAAACCAGAGGGAAGAAAGCCGCCAGCGATCCAGTCAAGGCATCACCATCGCAACACGAGTTCCTGGCGCACCTGGCAGAAGAAATGGGGGAGGAATACAAACCCGAAGACATTCCAGACCTCTTAGAAAGCCTTGGCGGCATCCGGTTCTCTGACTTGATAAAGCTAGAACGCGAAGAGGACGGTGGACAGATTACGCTTCGCCATCCGGAACTGTTGAGGCCGTCCTCCGTGTTCCTGGAACTCAAGGAAGAAGAAAAGAAGAAAGCTCTCGCCGGCCCACGGGTGGAATCCATAGTGGACGACTCTGGGAAGATGACTCGCCGCATGTTGGTGCCGGCCCAGCCTCACAAGCTGATGCTACTGAAGGAGCTGTTTTCCAACACAGCGTCCTGCAAGGTGATGATTGAGGAGAAGGCGGGCACTGTGGTGTTTGAGGGGACTCCCGAAGCGGTGGAGGAGACCCACCGCTGTTTCCAAGAGCAGCTGGACGTCACTGTGGAGGACCGGAGAGATTTCTCCAAAACTATGACGTCCATTTTCAGGTAAGTGCTGAAGTGTGTTCTTTAAATTGCTTCCACGGTGTTTCTCAAACTCCCATCACTCCCACTTTATTTCATCACAATCATCATGATCATGATCATTGTCCTCTTCTTCATCATCATCATCATTACCATCCTCTCTCTCTCTCTCTCTCTCTCTCTCTCTCTCCCTCTCTTTCATGTCTTATCTATTTCTGATCTGACTGGCTTGATTCAAAGCATCAGGGAGATCCTGGTTGCTGCATATTTTCCAAAGCTTTAAATGTGTGACTGGTTTGTTTTTTTGTTGTTTTTTTTTTTTGGGGTGTGTGTGTTTTTTTAGGGGGTGGGGGGCATGGGGGAGTTTGGGGGGATAGGGGCGGGGCTGTGTGGAAGACACCTTGATAGCTTTTTAAGTCAACAATGATTGTGCACTTTCATTTCGTATGGATTTGTGTGTGGTAAAAACCTGATACTCAAGCCACACGCACGACAACAGTTCGGACACTTCACTAACATACACGTACGTGTGTGCTGGGTTATCGACGTGTATAACAAACATTCAATCAACATGCCATTTTAGACTAGTTTCAGCCAAAGACAAACACCAAGTTGATTTAGTGCCATACTTTGGATAACTGAAGTTAAAAAAAAAGTGTTGCAACGTTCACTGGCCTTCAACTCCGCCTCGCTACACTCCACCACACGTTTCACTTCTCCTTTTCGATGCCTGGGGCCGCATTCAAGAGACCATCGTGCCTGTGGATAAAGGCATATCTGCGGGTAACTGTACATAAGGCAAGGCAAGCCTGAGGGCAAGCAGTATCTGGTGGTCAGGAACACTCGAGTCTACCCGCAGGTTTTCAACCCAAAGACAATTTGCCCTAACTAACCTGCAATGGGTGACTGCCTACGAAGTACAGGTAAACATGGCGGATCCTTTTGCAGCGTTGTTTTTGTTGAGGAAAAACAGGCGTGCTTTGCGGACAGCCCGTGTTTTGCTAACTCCCTCGACAATGCTCGGAGCTGTAGTGTGGTGAGATGTGAAAGAGCATGTGCAGAAGAGAATCATCAGGAATTTTAATCATGGACGATGACGATGGCTTAGCTGCCTGCATGCACCGCACGTGTCTTGAATACGAAGATAATTCAACCTTCAAGGTTAATTGTACCCGCGGGTTCCTACCATGTCAAAGGTGGTTGACTCACTTCAATACTTTGTAATGTTCAACAATACCATTTATAACAGTTCTAGCATACTAAGAGGAACGAATACTTCTTCACAGGAGTGAAACATATTGTTTTCCTTTTGGTATAACGCAAAACTGTGATTATTTCGATTGAATCACAACACTGAGCCGTCACAAGAACGCAAGCCTGGAAGGGTGAGGAGTGGGAAGAGGCTATGTAAAGAAACGTGTCAAAGCGCCTTCGTTTCACGCTGAGCTGCCGTCGTCACCGCCTTGTTCATGTTAATTGTGCAACGTTGACCGAAACGTCTAAATCTGTGTGCAAACGACACTGCCGTCTGCCTCTGAGTGAAATGCTTTACATGCCTCTCAGTCATAGACGTTGGAATACAACGTCGAGCATGGGAAAACTACCTGAAATGTGCGTTATTAATAATTATAATTATTCGTGTCTTTGTCATTTGTGTATGAGGTACCGATGAATACTTGGTTAGGCACTGGACTTCTGATGCAGTGTTTACTAACGCAGAGAGGAGCGACCAGGTTTGTGACTAACAGATACAACAACACAAGCAGTGTGACATCTATGCTTGAAGACCTACGGTGGGACATGCTAGAGACCAGACGACAGAACTTTCAATTAGCAATACTTTATTATAAGGTTACCAGTAGCGCTGAAGCCACCAGACCAGCCGACTACTTGTTACCAGCAAACACGAGAACTAGAGCAAACCACAGGCAGAAATTCAGGCATTTTCCATCCTGGTGACAAAGTTTCAAACAAAGCATTTTCCAAGATTAATTACTCTGTAGAAAAACTCCATGTCAGCCACAGTTGCTGAGGCTCCTTACTTGGCATCCTTCAAACAAGAGCTCCACAAGCTGTCGTTTTGATTCTCTTTCCTCTTTCCACAAGCAGGGTCTACGGAGGTAGGAGCTGTGGCAGTTGGGGCTTGACCCACAGGACCGCTACGGTACTCGTAATGGCCTGACTGGAGACGTGCAGAAATTCGGTTCTCTCTCTCTCTCTCTCTCTCTCTCTCTCTCTCTCTCTCTCTCTCTCTCTCTCTCTCTCTCTCTCTCTCTCTTCTGTGTTTCTACTAACCCATTTTGATTTAGTTTCAGTTGATTAGCGCGCTTACAACACTGTATGAGCATCAAAACCGACAGCACGGTACAATTCAATCAAATTGAGTGATCAGGGTTTAAGGTCTCGTTTCGCAATGGTGGTGTGTCCTTTCGGAAAAGAAAATCTCTTTCCTTCAGTTATCGTCAATCCACTCGGGTCTCAATGGGTACTGGACTTCTGCTGAGGAAGGTTAAAACGACGGAAGAAGAAAACTGGGCGCTGCCTTCCTACCTTCCTGTGCCGAGCTCACAAGGCACAGTGAATATGAATTCACTGCCCCTGATGGCCAATAAAAAAGCTATGGGGTCTTCGGCCTCAACCGGTTATCCTTACATTTAATGATAATCATGGTCAGTGTCTTTTTTTGTCTTTTTTTCTTTTTCAGGTCACCACTAGGTCAGCTGTACCTTCACGACGTCACCGCTGCCCACAACGGCTGCAAGCTTCACGTGGGCACGACCTTCTTGCTGTGTGCGGGCAGGGCCCGCAATGACGTCAAAGGCTGTCTGACAGAGATAGAGAGTGACGTCAGAACGGAGCCTCTCAAGGTGAGCAACTTCAGCAACCAGGACCTGGAGCGACTGAGGAGGCAGGTGGAGGAGGAGTACCTCGCCAGGCTCATCTTCCGGGATGCTTCGGAGGGAGAGGTGAGGAGGGTGTGTGTGTGTGTGTGTGTGTGTGTGTGTGTTCTGACCTGGGGAGGGGGCGGGGGGGGGGCGTGGGATGCGTTGACTAGTTGGTTTCATTTCAATAGCCCATTCATCTCAATGTGAAGAAGACAAATGTCCTATTATGTCTGGTCGAGTAAGGACATTGTCCTTTTATTATCCTCTTGTGGATATACAACCCTGCATACAGGCGAGCACGAGTAGATAAAAGCGTTGAATTTCAATTTGAGGGTCCCGGGTTCGAATCTCGGTAACGGCGCCTGGTGGGTAAAGAGTGGAGAATGTTCCAATCTCCCAGGTCAATATATGTGCAGACTTGCCTGTGCCTGGACCCCCTTCGTGTGCACACGCACGTTAAAGATCCTGTAATCCATGTGAGCGTTCGGTCGTTTAGGGACACAAGAACATGCCCAGCATGCACACCCCCGAAAACGGAGTATGGCTGCCTACATGGCGGAGTAAATAAACCCACCCACTACCCCCACCCCCATCGCATGTCCAGATACTTCTGGAGGGACTGGGTCGAGACGTGGACCTGGCCAGGGGATTCCTGTTGAGGCAGGTGGATGATTTCCAGAAGGACACACACATCTTTCTCATCAAGGGCCAGGCGCGCTCCAAGTGCTTCAAGAACTGCTTCGCCTCACAGCTCAGTGAGGTCAAGGCCATCATCAGGTCAGTCAGTCAGTCAGGGAGGTGGCAGGGAGAGGGAGGGTGGTGGGAATTCGGGGGGTGGGGGTGGGTTAGGGGTGAGAGAGAGGGGGAGTGGAGGGAGATAAAATGGCATTGATATAGTTATTTTATTGTCCGTTCAGAATTATAACGCCATTCAGGCACTGATGAAGAAAAAGAGACAGAGAGACAGAGAAGAAGAAGAAGAAGAAATCGTACTTGCCTTCACATGGTACTATGCACGAAGGATTAATGATCCGTTCGTGAGCACACGGTCATAGGATAAATAATCCTCACTCACAGGCAGCGTGTCTGTATATGTGTTGGCATATGAAGGCAATGAAAACGAAAGAAATAAGATGGTAATGACTATTACTATGACGATCACAAAGAGGAAGGGAGGAAGAGAAGAAGAAGAAGAAAGGATGGCGTAAAAAAAAAAAAAAAAAAAAAAACAGGAAGTTAAAATAGAACAAACAAATCCTTTGCGAGTCTTGCGCACATCCATGCCTGGTTCCCTCCCTTCCTCCAGGCAGAACAGAGGCAGCATAGATGAACGCTTCGAGAACGACCGTTTGATGCTGACCTACCAGATCAGACAGGGCAAACTGAAGGAGATCCAGATGAGGCTCAACATCATCAAAGGCAGCATCTGGACGGACACGGTCGACCTCAAAGAGGAGTTTCCTGATGTCGCTGGTATGTGTCCAGTTGTTGTTGTTGTTGTTGTTGTTGTTTTTTTTCTCTAAATATACAAATGAAACACACACACACACACACACACACACACACACACACACACACACACGTGTGTGTGTGTGTGTGTGTGTGTAAAGACCATTTAGGAATGTTAAAAACTGCGTAATTGCATTTCATTCAAGCAGAAGTTATTCAGTACGTTTAAGCTGTTTTTTGAAAATAATTATTATTTTGAAAGAAAAAAGAACACTGGTTGATGTGTGATGTAAAAAAAAAATGATTGCAATCAGTTCCTTCATTCAATGTGAAACAGAAGTTATTCACACTATCTCGATAAACGTAACTAACACTGTTTCTGTTGACATAACCATGTACTTTGTAATTAAGAAATAATACTGCATGTATGTGCATGCGCATGTGTCCAATAACTGTACGCGGACTGCACTTTCCGCAGACCAATGGCTGCTTCTGAAAGGATTCAAGAAGACAGCCGTGAAGGAATTCCAGGCATCCTTCGAGCGAATCGTGAAGGAGCGGTGCTATATGGAAATCGACATCACTTCCAAACGCTGGGGCAACGTGGCTCGGTGAGTCCTAGCTGGCACCAGTCAGCCCTGTTGCAGCCATTAATTAACTCACTCCGTACGGCCAGTCCTCTCTTCTCCTCGACACAGACCCCTCGGATGTCCAGTGGGTGTCTGAATGACCCAACCTTTAGCTTCCGTCATCAGAATTGTGGTATTCTTTGTCAACATTCACCTCTTCAGTATAAGAGCCTTCCGCTTGCAATATTTTGATGATGGTAATTGGGGTGAAACGCTGTTAACGTCGTCTCTTTCGCCGTTCGTATGAGAGAGTTAATGAACGCTACTGAAGAAGGTAAATCTGTCAGATCAAAACCCCAATTAAATAAACAGTAAATGTTTTTCTGTCTTTTTTTATATTGTTTACATGGTTGCTACCTTCTTTCTTCGCTTACTCTTTCATTCATTCACTAGCTTACTCACTTTCCCACTTACATAAGTGGAAAGTTACTATGGCTCTTTTTGTTTTTCTTTCATAAATTGACTCTCGTTTTATAAGATAAAACGGGGAATTAGTTGGGAGGTGGAGGGTGCGGGACGAGGCGGGTTTAGGAGGAATATAGACCCTTCAGAGAACTTTTTGAAGTGTCTCCAATAGAACAGCCCACTTATTTTGCTTGACTCGAC